>NC_041386.1:168149538-168323176 GCF_002162155.2 Triticum dicoccoides
ATCCCCTTCGCCCCCGCCACCACCTCCACCATCACCGCCGCCCCCGCCACTACCTCCACCCTCGCCGCCGCCATAGATCTCGCCGCCACCCCCCACCTCCTGACTCCGGGCGCGCCTGCCCCCCTCAGCAAGTCCGCTCGCGTGCCCCATGGAGTCGCCGGCCATATCCATGGGGGAATGGCTGGAAGACAGGCAGATGTACAAGATGCATCTCCCACATGTCTACAAAGCCTTCCCGTTGATGCTCCAGCCGCTCAACTCCGTCGCGCCGGCGGTGCTGCGGGAGACTCGAGGGAGGAGATGGAGGGAGCGGGCGATGCGGATCTGCGATGACACTCTCTCCTGGACCCAGTGCACGCGCGAATGGAGGGAAGCAGAGGAGGAAGCTGCGAGGGAGGAAGCCGAGGAGGGACCAAATCCGTTCTCTCACTCGCTCAGGTATGCTCGGATGTGCAAGGATCATGTGGATTGGGAGCTACTGAATCTAGCCCCGCGGATCTACTTCGAAGGAGATTTTCTCGGAGAAGCACAGGATGCCCCACCCCAGGGAGCCGCCGATTGCGTTCGTTCGATGGGTGAAAGGAGAAGTGAATTCAGGAGATCCACGCCGTGCTGCGAGATGGAAATGCTTGACTGGACTCATGCCCACCAGCACGCCACTGGAGCCGGAGCAGGTGGATCCCCTACCTTACCTCTCCCCCAAACCTGCAGAAGATTGAAATTAGGCTTGCAATCTGCTTCAATTGAGCTGTCTGGTGGTTATTTCTGCTTCCTGAGAGACAACATCTGGCTGGAGGATGAGAAGGAACCAGGAACTCCGATGAATTTCCCCTATCACAATGGGGGGGAGCGCCGGTTGGGCAGTGGTACGGCCCACCTCCGCCCCAAATGGGGGCACAATCTAGGCAGGCTCCTGTAATTGCCCAAGATCAATCTGCTGGTGGTTCTGACTCTCAGATCAGTGGGAAATCTCAAGGCAAGAATCAGCAAAAGAAGAGACAAGACATCCAGAAAACTGCTCCTGCCCCTACTTCGGGCCTTATGGCATACTTTGAGGTGATCTGCTACAACTGTGGGGAACCAGGGCATCATTTGGATAAATGTGTCAAGCCCAAGAGTTGTTTTATCTGCAAAATGGTTACTGAGGGAGTCCTGGATTAGGGGGTCTCCGGACAGCCGGACTATCTCTATTGACCGGACTGTTAGACTATGAAGATACAAGATTGAAGACTTCGTCTCGTGTCCGGATAGGACTCTACTTGGCGTGGAAGGCAAGCTAGCAATACGGATATGGATATCTCCTCCTTTGTAACTGACCTTGTCTAACCCTAACCCTCTCCGGTGTCTATATAAACCGAAGGGTTTTAGTCCGTAGGACAACAACATACAATCATACCATAGGCTAGCTTCTAGGGTTTAGCCTCTCTGATCTCGTGGTAGATCTACTCTTGTACTACCCATATCATCAATATTAATCAAGCAGGACGTAGGGTTTTACCTCCATCAAGAGGGCCCGAACCTGGGTAAAACATTGTGTCCCCTGCCTCCTGTTACCATCCGGCCTAGACGCACAGTTCGGGACTCCCTACCCGAGATCCGTTGGTTTTGACACCAACATTGGTGCTTTCATTGAGAGTTCCTCCGTGTCGTCGCCGTTAGGCTTGAAGGCTCCTACTATCATCGATAGCGATGCGATCCTGGGCGAGACTTTTCTCCACGAACAGATCTTCGTATTCGACGGCTTTGCACTGCGGGCTAATTTGCTTGGCCATCTGGAGCAGATTCAAAGCTACGCCCCTGGCCGTCAGGTCTGATTTGGAAGTTTGAACTACACGGCCGACATCCGCGGAGACTTGATCTTCGACGGATTCGAGCCATAGCCGGGCGCGCCGCACTGTCACGATGGGTATGACCTAGCTCTGCCACCGAACAGTACCCAGAGGCCACGCCCGCATCAGCTCCGACCCTTAGCTCGGGGCCAACTGCGCCAATCAAGGACAGGTGGCTAGACACCGCCTCAGGGGCTGCAGTCTCAAGGGCAATCGAGCCGAACACCAGCCTGATCCTCCATGAAGCCCGTGACTCCAAGGTGCCGGACTCTTTTCCGGACTCCGAACCGCCCGCGCCCCTGCCAATCGAATCGGATTGGGCACCGATCATGGGATTCACCGCCGCGGATATCTTTCAGCACTCGCCCTTCGGCGACATTCTGAATTTACTAAGGTCTCTCTTTTTGTCAGGAGAGCCCTGGCTGGACTATGGCCAACAAGATTGGGATGCGGACGACGAAGAAATTCGACGCCCACCCACCACCCACTTTGTAGCCACTGTCGATGATTTAACCGACATGCTCGACTTCGACTCCGAAGACATCGACGGTATGAACGACGATGTAGGAGACAAACATGAACCAGCACCTATAGGGCACTGGAAAGCCACCTCGTCATATGACATATACATGGTGGATACACCCAAAGAAGGCAATGGCGATGAGATAGTGGAGGATGACCCCTCCAAGAAGCAACCCAAGCGCCGACGCCAGCCACGCCGCTCTAAGTCCCGCCAAAGCAAAAGTGGTGATACCGGCACGGGAGATAATAACACTCCGGATAGTGCCGAAGACAACGACAATCCCCTCCAGCAAGATTTAGAGCAGGAGGATGGAGGAGCCAGCTTTCCTGAGAGAGCGGTAGACGGAGAGGAGGAGGATGACAATTACATGCCCCCCTCCGAAGATGAGGCAAGCCTCAGCGATGATGAATTCACCGTACCAGAGGATCCCGTCGAACAGGAGCGCTTCAAGCGCCGGCTTATGGCCACAGCAAATAGCCTGAAGAAAAAGCAGCAACAGCTTCAAGTTGATCAAGATCTGCTAGCTGACAGATGGACTGAAGTCCTCGCGGCCAAGGAATATAAACTCGAGCGCCGCTCCAAGAATTACCCAAAGTGCAGGTTACTACCCCGATTGGAGGAAGAAGCGTATGATACGGTTGATCGGCCACCTCGTGGCCGCGATAGAGAGGCATTCCAGCCAAAAGCTCAGCCTCCACCCCGACGCCATTCAAATAAAAAGGCACGGGGAGATATGCCAGACCTGCGAGGCATATTGGAGGACAAAACAAAGCATGCAAGATTGATCTATGGATCACGACGGCCCATCACTCTGCGAGACGATAAACGTCACGCCAGATACAGTAAAAGCAAATCCGGCCGGGCCGAACACAGCGGGCAAGACCCATTCGAGCTACGTCGCGATATAGCCCAATACAGAGGCGTCACACACCCCTTATGCTTCACAGACGAAGTAATGGAACATCAATTCCCAGAAGGTTTCAAACCTGTAAATATTGAATCATACGACGGCACAACAGATCCCGCAGTATGGATTGAGGATTTCCTCTTCCACATCCACATGGCCCGCGGTGATGACTTACACGCCATCAAATACCTCCCACTAAAGCTCAAAGGACCAGCACGGCATTGGCTTAACAGCTTGCCAGCGGACTCCATTAGCTGTTGGGAAGATCTGGAAGCCGCATTCCTTGACAACTTTCAGGGCACTTATGTGCGACCACCAGACGTCGATGACTTGAGCCACATAATTCAGCAGCCAAAAGAGTCGGCCAGGCAATTGTGGACTCGGTTCCTTACAAAGAAAAATCAGATCGTCGACTGTCCGGATGCAGAGGCTTTAGCGGCTTTCAACCACAACATCCGAGATGAGTGGCTAGCCCGGCACCTTTGTCAGGAAAAGCCGAAATCTATGGCAGCTCTCACGACGCTCATGACCCGCTTTTGTGCGGGAGAAGACAGATGGCTGGCTCGCAGTAATAACATATCAAAGAACCATGGTACCTCAGATACCAAGGATGGCAATAGCAGGTCACGTCGCAACAAACATAAGCGCCACATTAACAGCGAAAATACCGAGGATACGACAGTCAATGCCGGATTCAAAGGCTCTAAACTCGGTCAGCAGAAAAAGCCATTCAAATAAAGTACACCGGGTCCGTCCAGCTTGGACCGTATACTCGATCGCTCGTGTCAAATACACGGCACCCCAGACAAGCCAGCCAATCACACCAACAGGGATTGTTGGGTGTTCAAGCAGGCCGGCAAGTTAATTGCCGAAAACATGGACAAGGGGCCGCATAGCAATGACGAGGAGGAGCCCCGGCAGCCGCACACTGGAGGACAGAAGAAGTTTCCCCCGCAAGTGCGGACAGCGAACATGATATACGCAACCCACATCCCCCAAAGGGAGCGGAAACGTGCGCTCAGGGACGTATATGTGTTGGAGCCAGTCGCCCCAAAGTTCAACCCTTGGTCCTCCTATCCGATCACCTTCGATCGTAGGGACCACCCCACTAGTATCCGTCATGGCGGATTCGCCGCACTGGTCCTAGACCCAATCATTGACGGATTTCACCTCACTCGAGTCCGTATGGATGGCGGCAGCAGCCTGAACCTACTTTATCAGGACACAGTGCAAAAAATGGGTATAGATCCCTCAAGGATCAAACCCACAAAAACGACCTTTAAAGGCATCATTCCAGGTGTAGAGGCCCATTGCACAGGCTCAATTACACTGGAAGTGGTCTTCGGATCCCCGGATAACTTCCGAAGCGAAGAGTTAATCTTCGATATAGTCCCATTCCGCAGTGGTTATCACGCGCTGCTCGGGCGAACCGCATTTTCTAGATTCAATGCGGTAGCGCATCATGCATACCTCAAGCTCAAGATGCCAGGACCTCGCGGAGTTATTACAGTCAATGGAAACACAGAGCGCTCTCTTCGAACAGAGGAGCACACCGCAGCCCTCGCAGTAGAAGCGCAAAGCAGCCTCTCAAGGCAATCAACCAGTTCGGCGCTTCAAAGCCCAGACACCTTCAAGCGCGCTCGGAGCAATCGGCAAATAGACCGCCTGGCGCGATCTGAGCTCGCGTAGCAATGCGGCGGCCACCCCAATCCCAACCCAACGGCGAAACTCATGCCGCGCATACATAATTATGCATTAAAAATACCATGGGCACAGGGGGAGGGGGGCACAACTGTGGCACGCCCCAAGACGCGGCTTAAACCGCACTAGGGGCATCCCGTTTGGTTATTTTTTCTCTTTTTTTTTCAGGACCTTAATCTCTAGAAACACTGTCCGGCAGCGCTATTGCCGAACACATGATGCAGCAACCAAGGAGGCAGACAGTTACGTCATACCACGGAATTCCCAGGTGGATTACAGTAACGAGCGAAATATTTGATTTAATATCATTCCTCAGCTTGCCCTTGGAAGGGACATAGTCCTACTCTTTGCCTATTGCACTATCTGTATCACTCTGCCTTAACGCAATTTTTTGAATAAACAATGCATGACATTACGACTATTATTGCATTCTTATTATATATATATATATCTATGTGTTCATTAATGACACCTTGCAACCGTACACTTTGGTACGGCCGATACACCAGGGGCTTACCCCACAACATGGTGTGAAAAGTCCGAACACTTTCACAAGTGCGGCACCCCGAACTTATAGCATTATATGCATCAGCTCCGAATCATGTCTTTGGTCAAATGTTGGGTTTTCCCGGCTCCTATGTTTTGGTACCTTACGTTCCGCTCTATCGGCTAAGGTAGCGCTAGGAGAACTACTGCGATTGTGCCCTGGTTCTGCTGGGTTCAGCACCTCAGTAGAGAAAGCTAAAATTGACTGTCATGATAAGGCGAGAGACTAATCGCTGTTCGGCGAGGTTTTCGACTCCCTAAAGACTTATGCCACTTAGAGCGAGGGGCCGGCCCTGTCCGGCTTAAAGGCGTGTATCGCGCCCCAAATTCGGCCTTGCGAATACTAGGGGCTTCGCCGAAATTTAAAATTATAGAATTCTATGGCTAAGTGAGAGTGATAAAGCATTATTAGTCCAGTTGCCTTGTTCGCTGTGCTGAGCACCTCCCTCGAAGGACCCAAACATGGGAACAAGAGTGCTCAGGTTTATCCCGAACACCCCAGCACTCGTGGCATGGGGGCAGAAGCTGAGGACTAGCCATCTCTCAGATTGGATAAATAGCCAAACAGAAGGTAATATTTTAAATTCAAACAAGCATTGCATAGCGCATATGAAACAAGTTTTCATAAACACAGGATAAAAAGAGCAAGTCTCATTCAAATATTACATCTGTTGAACACTCGTCCGCGATGAGACGGGCACTCGGTAGAACACCCTCGTAGTACATCTCGGGGTGGCAGTGCTCCTTGCCCTCTGGCGGCCCCTCCTTGATCAGCTTCATAGCGTCTAGCTTGACCCACTGCAACTTCACACGGGCGGAAGCCCGGTGTGCACCTTCAATGCAGACAGATCGCTTGACGACCTCCAGCCGCGGGCAGGCATCCACAAGCCGCCTCACCAGGCCGAAGAAGCTGTTCGGAAGGGCATCGCCAGGCCACAGCCAGACTATAAAGCTCTTCATGGCCCGATCGGCCGCCTTATGTAGCTCGACCATCTGCTTCAGCTGGTCGCTCATTGGCACCGGGTGTTCAACCTCAGCATACTGAGACCAGAAACAGCTTCTTCATTGAGCTTCCATCCTCGGCCTGGTAAAATTGCGTGGCATCGGACACACTGCGGGGCAAATCTGCGAATGCTCCTGGAGAGCTCCAGATTCATGTAAGTAATCGGTAATTTACTTTTACATGCTTGCTTTGCATATAGAAAGCCTTACCCGCCGCTATCTTCTTCATTGCGTCGATCTCTTGGAGGGCCTTTTGGGCTTCGGCCTTGGCACTTTTTGCGCTCTCGAGGGCCGCGGCAATCTCAGACTCTCGCGTCTTTGAGTCAAGCTCCAACGCCTCGTGCTTCGCCACAAGAGCCTGGAGCTCTTGTTGCACCTTGCCCACCCGAGCCTTGTGCTTCTCTCGCTCGGTGCACTCCTTGGCCGCTTTATCTTCGGCCTTGGTCAGCACTTGCTTCAGGGTCGCCACCTCGGTCGTGGCCCCTGGCAAATATACGATGATCCTATCATTTTGCAATCGCGTCTTTTTTTATATATACATATCTATAGACAGGGTATTACTTACCCTTGTTCTCCTCGAGCTGCCTCTTGGCGAGGCCGAGGTCTTTCCTGGACCCCTCGAGGTCCTGCTTTAGTACGGCGACCTCCGCAGTCAGTGCAGCGGACGCCAGCAGCGAAGCCTGCATATGCATATCGACATACTTATATTAGACTCCTGCGATATTATTTGATCCTCTATTCGGCTTTTCTTTGTGAACACCGAACAAAGCATTAGGGGCTACTGTCTATGCGGTAATATTTCTACTACATTTTAAAACACTTACCTCAAAGCATGTTAGAAGGCTGGCACAGGCTTCAGTCAATCCGCTCTTGGCGGACTGAACCTTCTGGATCACCGCACTCATGATAGTGCGGTGCTCCTCGTCGATGGAAGCGCTGCAAAGCTCTTCCAGCAGATTATCCGGCGCCTCTGGATGGACAGAGGTCACCGGCACGGGCGTCTTGCCCCTCTTAGAAGGAGGCCGCCTGCCCGAGCCTGGAACCGCTGGAGGTTCCGGCGCGGTGTTCGGCTGAGGGCCGAACTCGGAGCTCTCAGGGGCCCTGTCCCCTCGGCTCCCGGAGTTCGGAAGGTCGCCTTGAGGCGCCTCCAGGACTGTCTTCCCTCGACCCGGTGCCTCTTGAGACAGCACCTTGGCGTCGTCAGCAAGATGAGGGGAGGTGGCGGTCGGGACTGGATCGCTATCCATGTCCGACGAGCCCAAGGAGCCGTCCGACGATACATCAATACTGGCTCGTGGCGGCCTGCATAATTGTGTTCGGCGTTAGGGAAAGTAGTGCGACAAAGGAATCCTATGAGTTACTCTGGTATCCGAATACTTACGATCTCCCCGGGGGATTGGCCCTGGGCAACCACTCGTTTTCGCCTTCGTCGGTGGCGGTGGATCTGTCCGGAAGGAGAATCCTTCCCTTCTTGGACCCTTTGGCCCCCCAGTTGGGGCGGCCTTCCTTTTCTTGTCTCCCCCAGCCGGTGGGGGAGCATCTTCTTCTTATTCCTCGTCTTTGGGGGAAGAGTGCACCGTAGAGTCATCGGACGGTGAGTCCGACAACGCCTGGCATCGGGAACTCTTTCGGGTTTCCTTGGCCTTCTTGGTCTTCTCCGGCACCGTATAAGGGGCCGGAGTCAACATCTTCGCCAGAAGAGCGTCTGCGGGGCCTTCGGGCAAAGGAGCCGGAAAGTCGATCTGTCCGGCCGTCTTTTGCCAGTCCTGTCAAAGGTACGGGAGTTTTAGATCCCGCATGGAGTCAATCTATAAAAAATAAGTATCCTGTGAAAGGTAAAGCTGCTTACCGCACTAGCTTGGCACTTCACGCTGAATCCGCGATCCTCAGTGATAGGAGGGTGGACCTTGGCACTTTTGAACAGCACCCTCCAGGCATCTTCGTGAGCCGTGTCGAAGAGCCTGTTCAGAGTTCGGTGCTGCGCCGGGTCGAACTCCCACAAGTTGAACTCTCGTTGTTGGCACGGGAGGATCCGACGGTGGAGCATGACCTGGACCACGTTGACAAGTTTGAGCTTCTTGTTCACCATGTTTTGAATACATGTTTGGAGTCCCGTCAGCTCTCCCAAACTACCCCAGGATAGGCCCTTCTCTTTCCAGGAAGTGAGCCGTGTAGGGATGCCAGATCGGAACTCGGGGGCCGCCGCCCATGCAGGGTCGCGCGGCTCGGTGATGTAGAACCACCCCGATTGCCACCCCTTTATGGTTTCCACAAAGGAGCCCTTGAGCCATGTTATGTTGGGCATCTTGCCCACCATGGCGCCTCTGCACTCCGCCTGGCACCCGCCCACAACCTTCGGCTTGACGTTGAAGGTCTTCAACCATAAGCCGAAGTGGGGCTTGATGCGGAGGAAGGCCTCGCACACGACGATAAACACCGAGATGTTAAGGATGAAGTTCAGGGCCAGATCATGGAAATCCAGGCCGTAATAGAACATGAGCCCCCAAATGAATGGATGGAGAGGGAATCCCAATCCATGGAGGAAATGGGTGAGGAACACTACCCTCTCATGGGGCCTGGGGGTGGGGATGAGCTGCCCCTCATCGGGGAGCTGGTGCGCGATGTCGTCGGGCAGGTATCCGTCTCTCCTTAGTTTCTTGTTGTCTCCCTCCGTGATGGAGGAGACCATCCACCTGCCTCCCGCTCCAGACATGGTTGGAGAAGGTTGAGGTGGGGAGTGCGGACTTGGGCGCTAGGGCTCGAGTGTGCAAAAATGGATGAGCAAAGGAGGAAGAAGGTGTGGATAGAAAGGTGAATCCTTATCCCTTTATATGGGCGGACGAAGCTAAGCGTCCCCACTTGCCTGGTAAAACTCGCTTATCCCCCAAGTGCCGTAATTGATGGCGCGGTTGGTTTACCCACGCCCGTATTGATGAGAATCCCGTAATAAGGGGACACGATCTCTGCTTTGACAAGATGTGTCGAAAAACTGCCTCGCATTGTGTGCGGGGCTGGTTAAAGGAAACAGTTCAAATAATCACCGGGCCATGACATAACGTCATGCTGCCAGAACAAGCCTGCAAATTAGATCTGCGAAAATATTATTCTCTCTATGGTGGTATGTGGAACTTATTTTTGCAGTGTCGGACACTATCCTCGTATTCAGATTCTTCTGTGATGTATTCCGAGGAGGAACCCGCCTTGCAATGCCGAAGACAATACTGCGCGCCAGACTCATCGTCATTGAAGCCTGGTTCAGGGGCTACTGAGGGAGTCCTGGATTAGGGGGTCTCCGGACAGCCGGACTATCTCTATTGACCGGACTGTTAGACTATGAAGATACAAGATTGAAGACTTCGTCTCGTGTCCGGATGGGACTCTACTTGGCATGGAAGGCAAGCTAGGCAATACGGATACGGATATCTCCTCCTTTGTAACCGACCTTGTGTAACCCTAACCCTCTCCGGTGTCTATTTAAACCGAAGGGTTTTAGTCCGTAGGACAACAACATACAATCATACCATAGGCTAGCTTCTAGGGTTTAGCCTCTCTGATCTCGTCGTAGATCTACTCTTGTACTACCCATATCATCAATATTAATCAAGCAGGACGTAGGGTTTTACCTCCATCAAGAGGGCCCGAACCTGGGTAAAACATTATGTCCCCTGCCTCCTGTTACCATCCGGTCTAGACGCACAGTTCGGGACCCCCTACCCGAGATCCGCCGGTTTTGACACCGACAGTTACCCATAAAGTTGAGAATTGCCCTGACAGAAGGAAAACCCATAGTTCTGCTTGATATGTGGGAAGTGCTGCTCCATGATTAGGGTTCTACCACATAGACCCACCAGGTGAAAATGCTTAGTATCATGGCTCCCTGAAGAATGTGGGGATTGTTCTGGTAGAAGATGGTGAAGTGACCAAGCAGGAACTTGCCACTGAGTTTGCAGACATTTACAAAACCAACTGGCCCTGGCCAATCAATGCCCTAGATGAGTGGATATTCTTGGTCAAACTCCCTCCTGAAATAGATGTAGTTCAAGTTGCTGGATACCCCTGTTTTGGTCTCAAAAAAGACAATGTTGTAGTCAATGTTGAAGTCTGGAAAGGCAGGATTGAGGCTGAAGAGGACCTCCAGGAAACTTGGATCAAGATCAGGAAATTGAACCCCCAAGTGGTGTGACTGCACTATGCTGGATCAAATCACTTCCACTCTGGGGGTCTTACTGGATGTGGATTGGCAGCATAATTTCAAGTCATTCTATGAAACTGTTAGGGTCAAAATCTTATGTAAATATCCCTCCAAAATCCCTGCTGAAAGGCTTTTTGGAGTTGGGAACAAAATCTACATGGTACTCATTGAGGTGGAGTCCTTAACCCCCACTGAAACTGGCACCTCCACCAACCTCTCTGCTGGTACATATGTCTCTGCAGCTGAAACTGGTACCAATCTTACTGAAGATGCTGAATCCAACAGGAGCTCTAGATCTGAATCAGATAAAGGGCCTGCTGCCAATTCTGGGGGCCCTAACATCAGAGGACAGTCTTTTGGCCACAATCAGATGCTTGGAGAAACTACACCCACTTTAGTCCTCAAGACACACCTCCCCGATTCTCCATACACTCCTCAACTCAGCATCCAGGAAAAGATCTTGAATTATGTGCTTGATGAAACTGATGGATTCAACCTCCTCAGGGAAATGAAGCTCCTGGAAGATGATGATCTGATGGAATTAGAAGGTTCTGTAGATCCACAAGAGGATCAAGAGGCACATGTTGAAACAACTGAACTCCCAGACAATTTGGACTCAAAATACAACTCTGACTTCCCTGCCCTTCCTAAGGAGAAGCACCTTCCCAAATGGGGTCCTGTTCAAGCCACCAGAACTAGTGCTGGGGTAGCTGGTGACAAGGGAACCATTATTGAAAAGGCTCAACAGCTCAAAGAGGTTCAGAACCTGGAAGTGCAAAAACCACAGGGTATGAAACACACTTCCTTCTCCAAATTTAATGATCCTTCCTTCAATGCCATTGCTGCTAAGATTGGTGTACATGTTACTTCTCTTAATGATGGCATTGAATGCTCTTCCTTTATTTACCCTCACCAAAACAGATCTGAAGGCTCTGTTTGTGATGGTAGTTCTAGTTTAGACTGCCTTCGATAAAGTTGACCTTGATTTCCTTATGAAACTCCTGGAGCTTAGAGGTTATGGGGGTAAATGGACTAGTTGGATCCAGCAACTTACTCATGGGGGGTCTGTTGGGGTCAAGTTAAATAAATGTGAAAGTGATTTTTCCTTGCTGGTAAAGGCCTTAGGCAAGGTGACCCCGTCTCGCCGCTTTTGTTTAATTTAGTAGTGGTTGTTCTTACTAAAATGCTGAGCAAAGCTGCTGATCGTAGTATGATTGCAGGGCTCTGTCCTGAGGTCTGCCCTGGTGGCATCATCTGCCTTCAATATGTAGATGATACCATCCTTTTCTTAGACAATGACTCCACACGTGCTAGCAATCTGAAAACTGTTCTAACCTGTTTTGAACAAGTCTCGGGCATGAGAATCAACTACTCTAAAAGTGAACTCATCCCTATCAACATGGATTATCAGGAGTTAGTTGACTTCCTCTCTATTCTAGTTTGTAATAAAGGTAACTTCCCCATTAAGTACCTAGGTATCCCTCTCCATTATGATAAACTAGGGAGAGAGGATATCCAACCCCTTCTGGATAAAATCATTAAAAGGATTGCTGGGTGTAGGGGCAAACTTCTCTCTTACAGAGGTAGATTGATCCTCATACAAGCTTGTTTGGCTAGCATTCCAGTGTATCTCCACTCCTTCTTCAAGTTCCCTAAATGGGCAGTGAACCTCATCAATTCTCAGATGTCTCATTGCTTGTGGAATGATTTTGAGGGAAATAGGAAGCTACACCTTGCTAATTGGTCCCTAGTCTCTATGAAAAAAGATTTTGGAGGCCTAGGCATACCTAACCTCGAAGAAATTAACATCTGTCTTCTAGGGTCTTGGATTAAAAGATTCTATGAGGAAGACTTGAAACCCTGGAAGCTTCTTATTGCCCATAAATACCTAGGAAATAAACCTAATATTTTTGTCCCTTCCTCCAACCCCAAGACCTCTAGATTCTGGAAAGGATTAAAATCTATTATGCATGCTGTGAAATTTGGCTAGAGATGGAACATAGGGGATGGGAGCAGAACCAGGTTCTGGGAAGATACTTGGTTTGGCACATCCCCACTAGCAGTCCAATTTTGGCCTATTTACTCTGTCTGCAATGAGCTTAACAAAAGTGTCAATGAAGTTTGGGATGGTCAATGCCTAAAACTCTCTTTTAGAAGGAACTTTAGTGATAGTCTCATGGAACAATGGTTCCAGTTGGAGGAAATTGCTAAAAGCATTACCTTTACTGCCGAGCCGGATGCCCTGATTTGGCAGCTGGACAATAAGGGGAAGTATTCCTCCAGCTCCCTCTATCATGTTATCAACTTTAGAGGGGTTCAACCCATGTTTATCCTTGCTGTCTGTAAATTGAGAGTTCCCCCTAGAATTCATGTATTTCTCTGGCTTCTCTCCAAAAACAAATTGATGACTAGGGATAACCTTAGGAAGAGACACATCATCAAACCCCTTGATTGTGTTTACTGCTTGGAAAAAGAGTCTTGTTCTCACCTATTTTTTGAATGTATAGTTGCTAAACATCTCTGGGCCCACATTGAGGAATATTTCTCTAGTCAGATTGGCTCATCCTTCGAATCTGTCGCCAGATTCTGGATTGCTACCAAAAAGTGCTCAGTTTTAAATACTGTTAGCTCAGCTGTCCTTTGGTGCCTCTGGAAATATAGAAATGCTATGATTTTCAGTAACACCTCCTGGATTTCCATTCCACAGGTCTTGAGGTTGATCAGGAACATGGTGAGGAACTGGGTGATTCTCTCCTCCGGATCGGACAAGGACAAGTTGATGAGCTTCGTGGAAACCCTAACAAGATCCCTCCAGAAACCTTTGGCGATCACTTGTGGCTGAACAAGGCTCGACCTGCTCTGGGGCTGGACCCGTGGGCTCGTCTCAAGATCTCTGATGAAGATGATGGGCACCTAGTGCCGAAAAAGAGGGACATCCACCATGCTACACCTTCCAGCCCTGTGTCTCCGCTTGCTTACTGGTCGTCGCAGGCTGACACGGCCCCTCGGCTGAAGACTATGAAGGCTTCGCTGGACCCTCCTTGTGTCATTTGAGTGCTCTATCCGCTCTGCCTTTGGTACCGCTCGGGTGATTTGTGTTATTCAGAGAACTTGTTCATCCACGCCCCATAGTTTGTAGCTTTTCTACCTTTGCTTTCGAACTGCTCTTTGAGCTGCTATATCAGAATATGTTGTGGTTTCATTCTCAGAATGGAACCGGGGAGATGCTCCCTGTTTTTCTAAAAAAATTATTTTATATGTTATTATATATTATTTTTATTGTCATCATATATTTAACAGATACTTACATATGTAAGAAAACAATATCCCACATCTTATTAACTTATAAAAATAATTTCTTAACAAATAAAATCCTAGATTGTTTTGGCACGAAAATCCTAGTGATTGTGTACAAAAGCTTGGTAAGATTTAAGGACGAATGTAATAATATCACTTATTATTTAAATATATTTATAACAAAATGCTCAGCCCCTTTTTATTTTTTGATAACATTGCTGGCCCAACCCAACATTATAATTAGAATCAGCCCAACAAAATCGTGTATTTCGAGAAAGTGCAAATGGCCTATAATTTTTTAGGAAATAAAATAAATGGGCCGCATGGACACTACATTATTTGTTCACCTAGCCCAGCTAATGTCTGTAATTCAAAAAAAAGATCAAATTGACTGTAAATTCTAACGCGCAAAAAAAGACTGTAAATTCTGAAAAAATGGGTTGGATACGTGCCACATTTTTGGAGGCTGAAATGTGGGCCAATAGGTCGAAGCCAACGCAAGTCGTTGTCAATTTAGTCAACAAATGATTCTGACATGTTAGCCGTTGGATTTACATCCAACAACCGGCATCCATCTTCAATCTCTCGTCTTCTTCCTCCAGCGCCGCCGGGACCACCTCCCGCCTCCTGCTGCTAGCAGCTCTGCTTAGCACGCTTCGCTATGAAGTGCTACTCCACCGTTGGCCAGGCCATCCCTCCACCCCTCCACACCTCCTGTTCTTCTCCACCGACTGCTGAACCACACCACACTAGAACCAGTTAACCCCCGTACACCTCTCCGTTTGCGACTCTACTCCCGTGTCTTCCCATCTCCGGCTCGTTGCTGTCCGGGGCCTCGCGGTCGTCCACCACCTTGGATTCGCTCGGTGTGACGTGGTCAACGTGGTCAACGAACGACACCATCGGAAGTAGACTGTGCGTGGAGAGGATGACAGCTGGGTCCACGGCCGCACACAAGGAAATGCCTCCTTATTACGCGCAAAATAATGATTCCTCCACCTGACATCTGGGACCCACCGGAAGGGCCTCTGTATTTCGCGAAAATAACGTGCCCCCGCTGACATGTCAGACCCACCAACTATCTTCGCACGCAAGGAAGTGCCTCCTTATTACGCATAAGAAAATGAATATTCCCCCTGCCAGCTGGAACCCAGCATAGTGGGAGGCTGACTTGTGGGCCTACCAAGTTGACGGGGACGGAGGGCTTTGTCAACTTAGTCAATATGAACGATTCTAGCTCCTGTTACCGTACGATGTTCATCCAACGGCCGTAGTGCTTCTTCAACCTCTGGTCTTCTTGCTCCAGCCGCCCAAACCAGCGCCGGTCGTGTCGCGTGCTCCTGCCTCCCATGGCCGGCTGTGATGCCGCGGAGGCCTCACCGCCCCTACTACTCCCACCGCTGGCCAGGCCATCCCTCTACTCACCCACACCCCCCGTTATTCTGCGGCGACAGCAGCCTCACACCGCAGCCGAACCAGTGAACCCTCGTACTCCTCTTTGCGTGGGCATCCACTGCTGCGTCTTCCTCGGCTCCGAGTCGTCCCCTTCCTAGTCCTCGCCGTCGTCCACCGCCGTGGTGCTCTCGGCGCGGCGTGGTCAACGTGGTCAAGGAATGACTTCCATCGGACGTGGACTGTACGTGGAGAGGCTGACAGCTGGGTCCACGGCTGCAACGAGGAAGTGTCTCCTTATTACGTGCAAAATAATGATTCCTCCACCTAACAGCGGGGACCCACCGGACGGGCCACCGTATTTCGTGAAAAAAAGTTTCCCCCTGACTGCTGGTGTCGATATCAAAACCGGCGGATCTCGGGTAGGGGGTCCCGAACTGTGCGTCTAAGGCGGATGGTAACAGGAGGCAGGGGACACGATGTTTTACCCAGGTTCAGGCCCTCTTGATGGAGGTAAAACCCTACGTCTTGCTTGATTAATATTAATGATATGGGTAGTACAAGAGTAGATCTACCACGAGATCGGAGAGGCTAAACCCTAGAAGCTAGCCTATGGTATGATTGTATGTTGTAGTTGTTGTGTCCTACGGACTAAAACCCTCCGGTTTATATATACACCGGAGAGGGTTAGGGTTACACAAGGTCGGTTACAAAGGAGGAGATACACATATCCGTATTGCCTAGCTTGCCTTCCACGCCAAGTAGAGTCCCATCCGGACATGAGACCGAGTCTTCAATCTTGTATCTTCATAATCTAACAGTCCGGCCAATGGAGATAGTCCGGCTGTCCGGAGACCCCCTAATCCAGGACTCCCACAGTAGCCCCCGAACCAGGCTTCAATGATGATGAGTCCGGCGCGCAGTATTGTCTTCGGCATTGCAAGGCGGGTTCCTCCTCCGAATATACCACAGAAGAATTTGAATATAAGGATAGTGTCCGACCCTGCAAAATAAGTTCCACATACCACCATAGAGAGAATAATATTTTCACAAATCTAATTTGCTGACTTGTTTTGGCAACATGACATTAAGCCATGGCTCGGTGATTATTCGAACCGTTTCCTTTAACTAGCCCCGCACATTACGTGAGGCAGTTTTTTTTGACACGTCTCATCGAAGCAGAGATCGTGTCCCCTTATTACGGGATTCTCATCAATACGAGCGTGGGTAACCCAACCGTGTCTAGGACTCCTAGATTATAGGCAAGTCCCAAACGGCTACGGAGAGTACGCTTGATATTCACCCTCTTTATAAAGGGGCAAGGCTTTTACTTTTTTCCCTCCTGTGCTCAATCGAATCCTTCCCCCGCCTCGAGTTCTAACACCCAAAGCCCAGGTCAGGTTCTCCGGACCTTCAATCATGTCTGGATCTAGCCTTCAAGGCTGATGGATGCCCTCCTCCGTTACGGAAGAAGACATCAAGAAGTTGAGGGAGGCCAAATACCTGACCACCGAGGTTACGCATCGGCTGCCTGCCCGAGGGCAGGTCGTCCCTACTCCTGAACCCAACGAAGATGTCGTGTTCATCTCCCAATTCCTCCGAGGACTAGGACTCACTCTGGATCCCTTCGTTAGGGGGTTGATGTTTTATTACGGGCTAGATTTCCACGATCTAGCCCAGACTCCTTTCTCCACATCTCGACATTCATTGTCGTGTGTGAGGCCTTCCTCTGCATTACCCCTCACTTCGGCATGTGGCTCAAGACCTTTGACGTGAAGCTGAAGATGGTCGAGGGGCAGTATGCAGCGTGCGGAGGCGCATTAATAAGCAAGATAGCAGGAGCTCCGTGGCCCAAAGGTTCCTTTCCAGAGGTGTCCAGATTATGGCAACATGAGTGGTTTTACATCACAGCTCCCAGAAGTGCCAAGTGGGTGGCTGCCCCTGCTTTCCGCTCAGGCCCTCCACCACAACTGATGTCATGGATTAGCAGAGGGCTGAGTTGGGGTCCTGCCAAGGACGTGCCTGTACTGCAAAGCCGCATCCAAAATCTCTTCGAAGGAGATTTCAGTTTGATTATGGTGGCGCAAGTCATGCTGGTTCGTCGAGTCCAGCCTTGCAAACGTCGGCCCCTCTGCATGTGGGAGTTCAACCCAGAAGGGCCGCGTACTATTCAGAATTTCCTCGGCCTGACGCACGAGTAGATGTACAAATCATTCTTCGGACCCCAAATAGAGTGTCCGGATACTACCAAGGACGTGGGCCTGAGCAGCAACCGTACCGCCGACCAAGTAAGTAATCCTTTAGCCGAACACACCGTCTTTTATTTACCACGACGTCACTCTAAGAAGACGCTCTTTGACCAGGACTGGATAACAAAGGCGAAGATGATTCGGTGTTCGGCCCCCCTTCCTGAGGGTTTGGAAAATCCAATACTGGAAAAGATGCTCGAGCTAGCACCTTGCCCGGAGCCCTCAAAGGAAGACAAAGGGGGGAATAATGAGGGCGAAAGCGGACCTCCATCGCTACCTATTCCGACAGAGGGAACGAGCTCCTCCGTGAGGGAGGATAACCGAGGGGAGGAATCGGACATTCTCTCACCCCGGGGGAGGAAGAGGATTACCTCTGAAGATCCGGAAACCAAGGTTTCCTAGCGGGAGAAGAAATCTCCACCAGAGGGTCCTGCCTTGGCGAGTGCTCTTGCCGCATAGAGTCCGCACGGGGATCAGCCCTCTAACGAGCTGTAAGTAATTCAAAAGTACTTTAATAGTGAAGAAATATTACCTTACCTCTAAGGAAAATAACCGAAGTATTTATCTTGCAGTTCGGATCTTTGCCCTTCTCAGCAGAGCTCGTCTTCGGGGGATCTTCTTCCGGAGATGATGGAGAGCGAAACGCCTCCCCCGGACTCCTCCGCTCAAGAAGCAGGCGACCTTGAGGTGTCGTCACGGAGGGCCTCTCCGGATTCGGTGAGGCCAGAAGATAATCCTATAGTCACCCGAAGTCCCCAGCGTCCGGCTCTCAAAGAGAGCAAACAGAAGAGTCCGGCACCGACTGGTATGCGGTCGGACGTACTGAGAGAGCTGTTGGAGCGAGCGGCCATCTCAGAAGAACATCGTACATTGATGGGTACGGTGATGGAAAGGATCTCATCTGCCGAAAGCGGGTTGCATGATGCCTTTATGAGTCTACTAACGGGCTTTGAGGTATGTAAAATGATGTACATTTGTGATGGTACCACACATTTTTAGGTGTGCCCTGTGTAGATAGTAGCCCCTGAGACTCTGGTTGTCGCCAAGGATGGCGGCAAACAGAGGATCGTAGTCCCATGCAATAACCATACCGCTTTAATGTGCAGGTAGTGGGAGCTCCGGTGGCTAGCCGGACTCATGAGTTTGCCAAACTAAAGCGGCAACTAGATGCGGCAGATGCCGACATCGAGCTTGTTAACAAGCGGCTTGACGAGTCACAGGGTAAGTAATGTTTTTCTAGTGAATGTCACATAATAAGAGCAGCATGATGCCAGTATCTTTAGTATGTTGTGACTGCAGACGGAGCTGCCACCGTGGAGACCCTTCGAGCGGAACTTGCCCGAGCCAAGGAACAAGCAAGAATTAGTAATGCGGCTGCATTGAAGGCAGCCTAAGAGTTAAGAGCCGAGAAGGCCGCGCATTGCGAAAGCAAAGAGAAAATGGCCAAGATGGCCGTAGAATTAAAAGACACTGCCGACCGTTGCCAGTTCCTTGAAAAAGAGAACCGATTGAAGGCAGCGGACCTTGAAAAGGCCAGGATGGTGACCAAAGACACTCGCTCTGCTATGAGGGCGAAGAAGGAGGAGCTATGCGAAGCCGGGGATATTGTGGCTGGGAAACCCTTTCTGCTGCAGAGGAAGTTCGGGGATCCGCGGTATGCCCCTCTGGATCGGTTGTGGAGTTCGGCAAACACATATATGGACTTGGCGGCGAGCGTTGCCGATGCGGACAAATACTTCCAAGGTCAAATAGATCATGAAGTGGACAAGCTGTTCTGGTCGCAATTCAACGTTCTAGAGCGTCCGCTTCCATTCACTGATCAGCTAGCCGAATGGGCCGAACTAAATAGGTTGTTCGGACTTGCCATGAGGTCTGTCGTGGATTAGCTGTGGCCAGAAAAGACGAAGCCGAACAGCTATTTCAGCTTAGTGCAGCAGTTCCTTGGTGCGGTGCCGCGCATCAATGCGACGAAGAGGTCGGTGTGCATAGAAAGCTCGCGGATGGCCCTTGCCCGTGTTAAAGCATACTGGGTGGAGATGGATGCTACCATTGTTGCGGCACAGGGTTCGGCCATAGGCCGAGTGGCTGCCGAGCACTATTTCGAAGAGGTTCTCGAGGGTGCTCGTTTGATAGAGGCCCAATGCTCGAAGAATATTATGTTTGAGTGACATGTATTCCCATTGTAAACACAATGTTTTTATGAAATTTATTAAGGATGTGTTTATACTTTTGCCTGAAAGTAATATGATGCCTCCTGTGTGGCCATTTCTATATACATGTGTATAACCTGAAAGATTGTAGTCGTCGGCTTCAGCCCCCACACATATAATGCGGAGGTGTTCGCAGAAGACACGTGTTCACACTTAACCCAACGTCTTGGTCCTATTAAGGAGGTGATAGCGTAGCGAATGAGGCAACCGGACTATAATGCTTTAACACTTTCACTTAGCCATAGGAGTTTGACGGTGGGGCTACTATATAGCCCCTGTTGGCTCCGCACTCTCCCGAATTCGGGGTGCGTACATGCTTGGCCGGGAAACAGCCCTTCGTTAAGGCGGAGGAATTCTAACATTCCGATAGGTCATCGAGTGGTTGACCAGTCTCACGCTATATCATGACAGTCAATTTTTGGCTTTCTCTACTGAGGTGCTCATCCGGATAACCCGGGGCACAATCGCAGTAGTTCTCCTAGTGCTGCCTTAGCTAGTAAAGTGGAACGTAAGGAACCAAAACACAGGAGCCAGGCAAACCCAACATTTGACCAAATACAATGATTCGGAGCCGATGCATATAAGGCCAAACTCGTGACGCCGAACACTCCCTAAGGTATTCGGTCTTTATGGTATAAACCGGGCCTAAATAGTGCCCTTTGTAAGAAGCCCTGGTGTCCAGGTACGTGCATTATTCTGACGTGGCCACATGCCAAGACGCCAGCATCCTTCTCAATTGTACTGAGAATCTGAGGGATGTGTATCAACAAGAGACAGTAAAAAAGGTTGACGCAGGGTCTTAATCTAAAAAGAATCCTTGGGACGGGTCCCTGCTGCACATCTACGCCTGTGTCTCCATTGTGCCGTATCCTGGACGGGTGTAGAATGATGGTCATCTGTAAAAGAGAGAAACTTAGGTGAAAAGTTGTCGTGCAAAAAGGTAGGTTTGAGGAAACCATGTATAATTCAAGATGAGTAAAAAATGCCACTTGTCTGCGCGCGTTAAGCCCCTTGTATTTGTAATAGGGGTGTGGCTTATCAAACCTGTGTGAGTTACATATAGCTGCGCCGGACTCGTCTAACCGTGTCTGTGGTCTTCACGACCTATCAAATGCTTTAGCTGGTGAGGCCCTTTTTAGTGTGCGGCTGCCAAGGCAGTCGCACTCTCTTCGGCGCGCAGGGATCGCTTAATATTTCCATTCACTGTAATGATGCCACGTGGACCGGGCATCTTAAGCGTAAGGGAAGCGTAATGCGGTATTGCATTAAAGCGAGCGAAAGCTTCACGTCCAAGTAGTGCTTGAAAGACACTTTGGAACGGAGCAATGTGGAATGTTAAATTTTCGCTACGGAAGTTATCGGGGAAGCCAAATATAACCTCTAGTAGCAGGGAGCCCGTGCAATGAGCCCCTGGCCTAGCATTACTCCTTTAAGGGTAGTGTTGCTGTGGCAAATTTTCACTGGGTCTATCCCCATTTTGCGGATTGTATCCTGGTATATCAGGTTTAAACTGCTGCCACCGTCCATCAGGACTCTTGTAAAGTGGTATCCGTCAAGTATTGGGTCTAATACCAGGGCAACCCATCCTGCACGCCGGATACTTGCTGAGTAATCCCGATGGTCAAAAGTGATCGGTTGAAAGACCAGTGGCAGGACTCCGCGGTGATAGGCCCTTGGGCATATTTATCTGGGAGTGCCGCTTTGTTTTTCCTCTTTATCACGTGTAACACGTTTACTGTTTTGACTTCTGGTGGAAATTTCTTTTGTTCCCCAGTGTCTTGCTTAAGAGGCTCATCCTCGTCTTCGCTTGGTGTATCCTCCCCCTTGTGTACGGCATTGAGCTTGCCAGACTGCTTGAAGACCCAACATTCTCTGTGGGTATGATTAGCAGGTTTACCGGGGGTGCTATGGATCTGACATACTTGGTCCAGAATTTTGTTTAGGCTGGACAGTTCGTCTCTGGCGCCTTTAGAGGGTGGCTTTTGCTGACTTGGCCGAGAGCTTTTGAATCTGGCGTTTACTGCCATGCTCTTCGTGCTGTCTTCTTTATTCCGGTGTTTGTTATTGTTGTTGCGCCGTGATTTCCCGTTTCCATCTCTAACTTCGGATGTACTGGGGTCGCTGGTGCTGCATCTGGCTAGCCAGCTATCCTCACCCGCGCAAAAGCGGGTCGTGAGGCTTGTTAATGCTGCCATTGTTCTCGGCTTTTCTTGGTCGAGGTGTCTGGCAAGCCATTCGCCACGGACGCTATGCTTAAAAGCTGCCAAGGCTTCAGCGTCCGGACAGTCGACTATTTGGTTCTTTTTAGTAAGAAACCTATTCCAAAGCTTTCGGGCTGACTCTCCGGGCTGTTGAGTTATATGACTCAAATCGTCCGCGTCCGAAGCTCGGACATAAGTCCCTTGAAAATTTGCCCAAAAAGTGTCTTCGAGCTCTTCCCAGCTTCCAATGGAGCTTTCGGGCAGGCTTTTAAGCCAGTGCCGAGCTGGCCCTTTGTGTTTGAGGGGTAAATACTTAATGGCGTGGAGATCATCTCCTCGAGCCATATGGATATGGAGGATATATTCCTCAATCCAGACTCCAGGGTCTTTTGTTCCGTCGTATGCCTCTATGTTTACGGGTTTGAATCCCTCTGGAAATTCATGGTCCAGTACCTCGTCGGTGAAACATAGGGGGTGTGCGGCACCCCTGTATCTGGGTGTACCGTAGTGTTCGGATGTTTATTGTGTTGCATCGTATGCTGGAGCGCGCCTGCGTGGTCCATAGATGGGTCTGGTTGCGCCGTCCTTTTGATGCGAGCCCTCGCGTGGATCGCGTATTGGCTTATGTGCGGCATTGCTTGCCGCTCTATGTTGGCCGTGAGGTCGTCTATCCGGCCAGGTGGCCATTTTAACTTTTGGTTGCGGGGGATCTAAGGCCTCCTCATCGAATCCAGGTAGCAACTTCCGCTTCGGGTAGCTCTTGGTGGGGCGATTACCGCCATACTTCGCTGTTGTGTTGAGTACTTTGCTCCATCTAATTTGGAGTGTGTCTTGCGCAGCCTTGAGCCTTTGCTTCTACTTTTTTAGACTCCTCGCGATGGCAACAAGCCTTTGATGGGCATTCTGTTGCTCCGGGTGTCTGTCCGGTGTTATGTCATCCGGACTATTATCTTTGACAGAATCGGGTTGTTCGGTTTGATTCTCCGTGTTGCCGTGGTCCGACAATGGTTCACCCTGCTCTAAGCTTGGTCTGTATGATCGTCTACTGAGGCGGGATTTGGGGCGGTGCTTACACCGCCGCTTTGACTACTTCTTGAGGGGACAACCCTTTGTTGCGTCCTTCCGTTCCTCGTAGTCGTTTTCTTTTGGTGTGTTCACCATGTATACATCATGTGGTGAAGTGGGCGTCCAGTGCCCTATGGGCAGTGGTTCCTCTTCGTTTCCTGCATCGTCGTCCATACTGTCGATGTCTTCGGAGTCAAAGTCGAGCATGTTGGTTAAGTCATCGACAGTGGCTACTAAGTGGGTGGTGGGTGGGCCGCGAATTTCTTCGTCGTCCGCATCCCAGTCCTGCCAGACATAGTTCGGCCAGGATCCTCCTGACAAGGAGAGAGACCTTAATGAGTTCAGTATGTCGCCAAAGGGCGAGTGCTGAAAAATATCCGCGCAGGTAAACTCCATGATCGGCGCCCAATCGGATTCGATAGGAGCGGGCGCAGGCGGCTCGGAGTCCGTGGCCGGAGAAGGATCCGGCAGTTTAACAACACGACTCTCGTGCAAGGTAAGGTCGATGTTCGGCTCGATCGCCGCTAAGGCTAAGGCTTCTGCGGCGGGGTCCATCCACCCGTCCGCGGAAGGCGCAACTGGCTCCAAATTGAGGGTCGAAGCGGCTGCTGGTGCGATCTTAACATTGTCCGATGGTAGAGCTAAATCGTACTCATCGTGACCGCGTGACGCGCAAGGCAGAGGCTCGAATCCGTCGAAGATCAAGTCTCCGCGGATATCGACCGTGTAGTTTAAGCTTCATGAGAGGGTGGTGTTCCTCCCCCATTTCCTCCGTGGACTGGGCTTCCCTCTCCACCCATTTGTCCGGGGGCTCATGTTCTACTATGGCCTGGATTTCCATGATCTGGCCCCGAACTTTGTCCTCAATATCTCGGCGTTTACCGTCGTGTGCGAGGCTTTCTTCTGCATCTGCCCCCATTTCGGCCTATGGCTCAAGACTTTCAATGTCAAGCCGAAGGTGGTGCGCGGCACCCAGGCGGAGTGCGGAGGCACCATGGTGGGCAAGATGCCCAACGTCCTATGGCTTGAGGGCTCCTTCGTGGATTCCCTAAAGGGGTGGCAATCGGGGTGGTTTTACATCACCGAGTCGTGCGACCTTGAATGGGTCACAGCCCCCAAGTTCCGATTTGGACCCCCTATGCGGCTCACCTCCTAGAAAGAGACGGGCCTGTCGTGGGGTAAAGAAGGAGAGCTGACCGGACTCCAAACATGCGTCCAAACCCTGGTGGACAAGAAGCTCAAACTTGTCAACGTAGTCCAGGTTATGCTCATCCGCTGAATCCTCCCGTGTCAACAACGGGCTTTCAACCTGTGGGAGTTTGACCCGGTGCAGCACCAAACTCTGAGCAGGCTCTTTGACACGACGTACGAAGATGCCTGGAAGGTGCTTTTCAAGAGCGCCGAGGCCCCCGCATCCGCTACCGAAGATCGCGGATTCAGCATGCAACGTCACGCTCGTGCGGTGAGCTGTTTTTACCTTTTACAGGGTATTAGTTTTTCATAGTTTGACTCCATGCAGGATCTAAGCTCCCCTACCTTTGACAGGATTGGCAGGAGACGTCCGTACAGATCAACTATCCGGCTCCTTTGCCCGAAGGCCCAGCGGACACTCGCTTGGCGAAGCTGCTGGTTCCGGCACCCTATGTGGTGCCGGAGAAGAAGGCCAAGAAGAAGGCCACGGGGACTTGAAAGAGTGCCCGGCGCCAGGGGTGTCGGATTCATCATCCGACGACTCCAAGGCGCACTCCTCCCATGAAGACGAGGAGGAGGAAGAGGAGACCTCTCCCCCTCCCGCGGGGGGAGGGAAGAAAAGGAAGGCCGCCCCAACTGGGGAGGCCGAAGGGTCCAAGAAGGGGAAAACCCTTCCTCCGGACTACTCCACCAACACCGACGACGGCGAATAGGAGTGGCCGCTAAAGGCCAAGCCCCTGGCGAAATCGTAAGCATCCGGATACCAGAGTGATTTATAGTATTCCTCCATTGCACGGCTTTTCCTTATGTCGAACATGTTTATGCAGTCCACCCAAAGACCGGCTCGACGTGTCATCGAGCGGTTCCCTGGATTCGTCGGATGTGAATTCGCTTCCGACGGCTACCTCCCCCCACCCTACGGACGACGCCGAGGTGCTGTCCCAACAGGTTCCAAGCCAGGAGGAGGTGGTCCTGGAGGCGCCGCATGGCGACCTCCCGGACTCCGGGCGCAAAGGGGATAAAACCCCCAAGGGCACCGAGTCCGGCCTTGAGCCAGACACCGCACCGGAACCTTCAACGGTTCCGGACTCCGGTAGGCAGCCTCCTTCCAAGAAGAGCAAGCCTACCGAACCGGTGACCTCCGTTCAACCGGAGGCACCAGACAATTTGCTGGAGGTGCTTAATGGCGCCTCCATCGACAAGGAGCACCACACTATTATGAGTGCGGTGATCCAGAAGGTTCAGTCCGCCAAGAGCGGACTGACTGAAGCCTGTGCCAGCCTTCTAACAGGCTTTGAGGTAAGTAAAGAATATGTAAAAATATTACCGCATAGACAGTAGCCCCTGATGCTCTGTTCGACGTTCGGAAAGAAAAGCCGAATCGAGGATCTAATAACATTCGCATGAGTCTAACATAATCAAGTCAATATGCGTATGCAGGCTTCGCTGCTGGCCTCCGCCGCACTGACTGCGGAGGTGGATACGCTGAAGCAAAACCTCGCGCGGTCCGAGAACGAGCTCGGCCATGCCAAGAGGCAACTCGAGGAGAAGGAAGGTAAGTAATACCTTGCGCAAGTGTATAGAGAAGATGTGGTTGCAAAAAATGACAGGATCAACGTGCTATTATAGGGGCCACGACCGAGGTGGCAACCCTTAAGCAAGCGCTGTCCGAGGCCGAAAACAGAGCGGCCGCAGAGCGCACAGAGAGAGGGAAGCAGGAGGCGCGGGTGGAGGAGGTGCAGAAAGAGCTTCAGGCTCTCGTGAAAAAACACGAGAGTTTGGAGCTTGACTCAAAGACACAAGCGTCCGAGCTTGTGGCAGCCCTCAAAAGCGCGAAGTCTGCCAAGGCCGAAGCCCAGAAATCCCTCCAAGAAATTGGAGCGATGAAGAAGATAGCGGCGGGTAAGGCATTCATTATGCAAAGCAAGCACGTGAAAGTGAATTACTTGTTACTTACCCGAGTCCGGAGCTCTCCAGGAGCATTCGCAGATTTGCCTCGTAGTGCGTCTGATGCCGCCGCCTACTACCGAGTCGAAGAGGGGAGCTCGACGGAGAAGGTGTTCTGGTCTCAGTATGCTGAGGCCGGACACCTAGTGCCTTTGAGCGACCAACTGAAGCAAATGCTCCAGCTCCACAAGGTTGCCGCACAGGCCATAAAGGGCCTCATAGTTCGGCTGTGGCCTGGAGAGGCTTTGCCTGGGAGCTACTTCGGGCTGGTGAGGCGGCTGGTGGATGCATGTCTGCGGCTTGAAGTAATCAAGCGCTCCGTCTGCATCGAAGGTGCCCACAGGCGCTTGCCCGTGCTAAAGTGCACTTGGGCAAGATGGATGCGGAGAAGCTGGTGAAGGACGGGCCGCCGCCGGGCAAGGAGCATCGCGTACCGGAAGCGTATTATGAGGGCGTCCTGAAGGGTGCCCGCCTTATAGCAGATGAATGCTCCAAAGATGTAATTTTTGAGTAAACTCGCATTTGTGATCCTGTACGCTGAAAACTTGTTCATATGCGCTAAGCAACGCTTTTGAATTTAAAATATTACCTTCTGTGTGGCCGTTTATCAAATTTGAGAGATGGCGAGTCGTCGGCTTCTGCCCCCATGCCATGAGTGCTGGGGTGTTCGGGATAAACATGAGCACTCTTTTTCCCATTCTTGGGTCCTTCGAGGGAGGCGTTCAACACAACGAACAAGTCAATCGGACTATAATGCTTGAACACTCTCACTTAGCCATAGAATTCTATAATTTTAAATTTTGGCGAAGCCCCTAGTGTTCGGAAAACCGAGTTCGGGGCGCTATCCATGCCTAGGCCAGACAAAGACGACTCCTCGCTCTAAGCGGCATAAGTCTTTAGGGACTCGAAAACCTCTCGAACAACGACCAGCTCTCGCCTCATCATGATGGTCAGTTTTAGCTTTCTCTACTGAGGTGCTTAGCCCAGCTCAACTGGGGCACAATCGTAGTAGTTCTTCTAGTGCTACCTTAGCCGATATAACGGAACGTAAGGTACCAAAACATAGGAGCCGGGCAAAACCCAACAATTGACCCAAGACATGATTTGGAGCCGATGCATATAATGCTATAAGTTCGGGGTGCCGCACTTGTGAAAGTGTTCGGACTTCTCACACCATATTGTGGGGTACTTAAGCCCCTAGGGTATTAGCCACACCAAAGTGTACGGGTGCAACATGTCATTACTGAACATATATTCGTAAAAAAGAGTAATGCAATAATAGACGAAAGCTATGCATTGTTTATTTAAAAAAGTTGCGATCAAAGCAGAACGATACAAATAGTGCGATAAGCAAAAAAACGGGACTATTTAACATGTCCTTTCCAGGGGCGAGCTGCGGAATGGTATTTGAAACAGGTATACTGCTCGTTATAGGACCACCTTAGAGTTCCATAGTGCGGCGTAGCTTTCTGCTTCCCTGGTTGTATCGTTTGTGCGGCAATTGTACTGCCGGACGAGCCTTCCGAAGAATGGAGTCCTGAAAATAAGAGAAAGTTAAGAAATCATCATCCCCTAGTGCGGTTTAAGCCGCGTTTTGGGCGTGCCGTGATGGTGCCCCTCCCCCTGTGCCCATGGTATTTCCAGAGCGTAGTTATGTACGCGCAACACTGGTTTCGCAAGTTCACGAGGGCTATGGTTGGGGCCGCATTGCTACGCTTGCTCAGAACGTGCCAGGCGGTCTTGTTGTAGGTTACCCCGGGCGCGCTTGACGGTGTCCAGACCTTTAATGGCCGGACTGGAGAATTGCCTTGAGAGGCTGCTCTGTACTTCCGTTGCGGTAGCCGCCGTATGCTCCTCCGTTCGGAGAGAGCGCTCGGTGTTTCCATTGACCGTGGTGACTCCTCGAGGGCCTGGCATCTTGAGCTTGAGGTATGCGTAGTGCGGCACCGCATTGAACTTAGCAAATGTGGTTCGCCCGAGCAGTGTGTGATAGCCACTGCGGAATGGGACTATGTCGAAGATTAACTCCTCGCTTCGGAAATTATCCGGAGATCCGAAGACCACTTCAAGTGTAACTGAGCCTGTATAGTTGGCCTCTACACCTGGTATGACGCCTTTAAAGGTCGTTTTAGTGGGTTTAATCCTCGAGGGATCGATGCCCATTTTCCGCACTGTATCCTGGTAAAGCAGGTTCAGGCT
Organism: Triticum dicoccoides; assembly: GCF_002162155.2. Lineage (NCBI taxonomy): Eukaryota > Viridiplantae > Streptophyta > Magnoliopsida > Poales > Poaceae > Triticum > Triticum dicoccoides. The sequence goes on from NC_041386.1 coordinate 168,177,990, forward strand.
GCTGCCGCTGTCCATAAGGACTCTAGTGAGGTGAAATCCGTCAATAATTGGGTCTAGAACCAATGCGGCGAATCCGCCATGACGGATGCTAGTGGGGTGGTCCCTTTGATCAAAAGTGATCGGGCAGGAAGACCATGGGTTGAACTTTGGGGCGACTGGCTCCATCGCGTATACGTCCCTTAGCGCACGCTTCCGCTCCCTCTTGGGGACGTGGGTTGCATATATCATGTTCACCGTCCGCACTTGTGGGGGAAAACCTTTCTGTCCACTGTTGTTCGGCGGCCGGGGCTCCTCCTCGTCATCGCTATGCAGCCCCTTGTCTCTGCTTTCGGCATTTAACTTGCCTGCCTGCTTGAACACCCAACAATCCCTATTGGTGTGATTGGCTGGTTTTTCGGGGGTGCCATGTATCTGGCATGAGCGGTCGAGTATTCGGTCCAAACTTGACGGGCCCGGAGTATTTCTTTAGAATGGCTTTTTCTGCTGACTGGGTTTAGAGCCTCTGAATCCGGTGTTAACTGTCGTATCCTCAGCATTGTCGCTGTTAATGCGGCACTTTTGCTTGTTGCGACGCGACCTGCCACTGCTGTCCTTGGTATCCGAATTACCAGGGCTCTTGGTCATGTTATTGCTGCGAGCTAGCTAGCTGTCTTCTCCCGCGCAAAAGCAGGTCATAAGTGTCGTGAAGGCTGCCATAGATTTCGGCTTTTCCTTTCCTAGGTGCCGTGCAAGCCACTCGCCGCGGATGTTATGCTTGAAGGCTGCTAGGGCCTCTGCGTCCGGACAGTCGACGATTTGATTTTTCTTGGTTAGGAACCATGTCCGGAATTGTCTGGCCGATTCCTCTGGCTGCTGAATTATGTGGCTTAGGTCATCGGCGTCTGGTGGTCGCACATAAGCGCCCTGGAAATTGTCGAGGAATGCGGCATCAGGTCCTCCCAACAACCAATTGATTCTGCTGGCAAGCTGTTAAGCCAATGCCGAGCTGGTCCTTTAAGCTTGAGTGGGAGGTATTTGATGGTGTGTAGGTCATCACCGCAGGCCAAGTGGATATGAAGGAGATAGTCCTCGATCCATACCGCATGATCTGTTGTGCCATCGTATGATTCAATGTTCACGGGTGTGAAACCCTCGGTATTTGATGATCCATTACTTCATCTGTGAAGCATAGTGGGTGTGCGGCGCCTCTGTATTGGGCTATATCACGACGCAGCTCAAACGAGCTTTGCCTACTATGTTCGGCCCAGCCGGATTTACTGTATCCGGTGTGACGAGTACCGTCTCGTGCCGTGGGGCGCCCACGTGATCCGTAGATCGATCTTGTTTGCCTTTCCTTGTCCTCCAATATACCTCGCAGGTCTGGTCCATTTTCCCATGCCTTGGTATTTTTTGAGTGGCGCCGGGGTGCGGCTTGAGTGGAGGGCCGAGAGGCCTCTCTTTCGCGGCCACGGGGTGGCTGGTCGGCCGCATCATGCACTAGTGATGTAGGTTTAGGTGCTTCCTCCTCTAATTGGGGTAGCAACCTGCGCTTTGGGTAGCTCTTGGAGGGGCGTTCGAGTTCATACTCTTCGGTCGCAAGGACTTCAGTCCATCTGTCGGCTAGCAAATCTTGATCAGCTCTAAGTTGTTGCTGTTTTTTCTTGAGGCTACTCGCCGTGGCCATAAGCCTGTGTTTGAAATGCTCTTGTTCGACGGGATCCTCCGGCACGACAAATTCATCGTCGTCGAGGCTTGCCTCGTCTTCGGAGGGAGGCATATAATTATCGTCCTCGACCTCTCTGTCTGCCGCTCTCTCATGAGGGTTGGCTTCTCTATCCTCCTGTGCTGAATCTTGCTGGAGGTGGTTGTCTTCGGCACTGTCCGGGGTGTTATTATCTCCCGTGCCGGAATCACCGTTTTTGCTTTGGCGGGATTTAGAGCGGCGCCGCTGACGCCGGCGCTTAGGCTGCTTCTTGGAGGGGTCATCCTCCGCTGTTCCATCGCCATTGCCTTCTTTTGGGGTGTCCACCATGTATATATCATACGACGAGGTGGCTTTCCGATGCCCTATAGGCACTGGTTCTTGATCGTCTCCTGCATCGGCATCCATACCGTCGATGTCTTCAGAGTCGAAGTCGAGCATGTCGGTTAAATCATCGACAGTGGCTACGAAGTGGGTGGTGGGTGGGCTTTGAATTTCTTCATCATCCGCATCCCAACCTTGTTGACCATAGTTCGGCCAGGGCTCTCCTGATAAAGAGAGAGACTTTAGTGAATTCAGAATATCACCGAAGAGCGAGTGCTGAAAAAGATGTCCGCGGCGGTGAAATCCATGATCGGCGCCCGATCGGGTTCGATCGGTAGGGGCGCGGAGGGCTCGGAGTCAGGAGAGGAGTCCGGCTCCTTGGAGTCACGGGCTTCGCAGAGAATAGGGCTGGTGTTCAGCTCGATCGCCGTAGAGGTTGCAGCCCCTGAGGCGGTGTCTAACCACCCATCCTCGATTGGTGTGATCGGCTCCGAGCTAGAGGTCGGAGCGGACACAGGTGCGGCCTCCAGGGCGCTGTTCGGCGGTAGAGCTAGATCATGCCCACCGTGACAGTGCGGCACGCTCGGCTGTGGCTCGAATCCATCGAAGATCAAGTCTCCGTGGATGTCTGTCGTGTAGTTCAAACTTCCAAATCTGACCTGATGGCCAGGGGCGTAGCTTTCGATCTGCTCCAGATGACCAAGCGAATTGGCCCGCAGTGCAAAGCCGCCGAATACGAAGATCTGTCCAGGGAGAAAAGTCTCACCCTGGATCGCATTGCTGTTGATGATCGGAGAAGCCATCGGGCCTAAAAGTGATGACACAGAGGAACTCTCAATGAAAGCACCAATATCGGTGTCAAAACCGGCGGATCTCGGGTAGGGGGTCCCGAACTGTGCGTCTAGGCGGATGGTAATAGGAGGCAGGGGACACAATGTTTTACCCAGGTTCAGGCCCTCTTGATGGAGGTAAAACCCTACGTCCTGCTTGATTGATATTGATGATATGGGTAGTACAAGAGTAGATCTACCACGAGATCAAGGAGGCTAAACCCTAGAAGCTAGCCTATGGTATGATTGTTGTTCATCCTACGGACTAAGACCCTCCGATTTATATAGACACCGGAGAGGGCTAGGGTTACACAGAGTCGGTTACAATGGTAGGAGATCTACATATCCGTATCGCCAAGCTTGCCTTCCACGCCAAGGAAAGTCCCTTCCGGACACGGGATGAAGTCTTCAATCTTGTATCTTCATAGTCCAGGAGTCCGACCGAAGGTATAGTCCGGCTATCCGGACACCCCCTAATCCGGGACTCCCTCAATCATCATCAACCATCCTCCATCACCAATTTCATGATGCTCACCGCCGTGCGTGAGTAATCTCATCATAGGCTTGCTGGACGGTGATGGGTTGGATGAGATTTACCATGTAATCGAGTTAGTTTTGTTAGGGTTTGATCCCTAGTATCCATTATGTTCTAATATTGATGTTGCTATGACTTTGCTATGCTTAATGCTTGTCACTAGGGCCCGAGTGGCATGATTTCAGATCTGAACCTATTATGTTTTTATGAATATATGTGTGTTCTTGATCCTATCTTGCAAGTCAACAGTTACCTACTATGTGTTATGATCCGGCAACCCCGAAGTGATAATAATCAGGACCACTCCCGGTGATGACTGTAGTTTGAGAAGTTCATGTATTCACTAAGTGTTAATGCTTTGGTCCGGTACTCTATTAAAAGCAGGCCTTAATATCCCTTAGTTTCCAATAGGACCCCGCTGCCACGGGAGGGTAGGACAAAAGATGTCATGCAAGTTCTTTCCATAAGCACGTATGACTATATTCAGAATACATGCCTACATTACATTGATGAACTGGAGCTAGTTCTGTGTCACCCTATGTTATAACTGTTGCATGAGGAATCGCATTCAACATAATTATCCATCATTGATCCATTGCCTACGAGCTTTTCACATATTGATCTTTGCTTAGTTACTTTTCCGTTGCCACTGTTATGATTGCTACAAAAACTACTACTGTTACTTTTACCACTGTTATCGTTACTTCTGTCGGCGTTCTGGGAACGGGGTCCCCAGACTCGCCTGCCCGCGGCCCGCCGCGTGGCTAAGCCAGCAGGCCATATGGCCCATCCTCACCAACGAAGCACCCAAGACCCTCGCTAGGGGCCAAGCCTCGCGAGGCGGATGATGCAAGACCTCCTCTGGAGCGGCCTAGCCAGGCAGGCTCACGAGGAGCAGAGATATCAAGGCAAGGCGAACCTCACGAGGTTCTCATGACGTGAGCCGTGACGATCGACACCAGGTGGGCGCCAGGCGGGCGCCAGCGCGCACAACGTCCTTGTTTCCTCTTTGGTGCAAAGGGGGGCAAGCGCAGCCGCAGAGTACCTAGGCACCAGGCAAAGGTTGCCATTTCAATGCAACAAGACCAAGACCAAGGACTGCAAGACGGGGGGTCACCGTGGAGCCCAGAACAGCGTCACCACCAGAGCTTTGTGCAGGCGAAGACTACCTTTTGTCAGGATAGCTTGTACTAGTTGTCCCCCTTCAAATTAGCCCGCCATTGTTGGCTCCCTTCCCGCTCGATACTTGGGAAGAGGACCAGGGCCTCTATAAATAGGACTAGCCACCACAGTGGAAGGAGAGCTAAAAAGAGAGACCACCTCACACACAAGCTCACCGAGCACAAGAACGCCTCAACCTTAGGAGGCCCTTCTGCCCTTGTACTGTTCATCATCAGCCCAAGAGGCAATCCACCACCACCACACTAGAGTAGGGTATTACACCACAATGGTGGCCCGAACCAGTATAAACCTTGTGTCCTTCTGTGTTGTGAGTTCGTCGAGTTTGTCCGCGAGATCCTAGCAAGCTAGAGCGTAGATCGGTTGGTGGGAAAGACTTCGCGCGCATGGCTAGTGTTCGGACCTTAAGGGTTTGACGGGACCCCCTACCCCGACAACTTCCATACTACTTTGCTACTAAATACTTTGCTGCAGATATTAAGTCTTTTAGGTGTGGTTGAATTGACAACTCAACTGCTAATACTTGAGAATATTCTTTGACTCCCCTCGTGTCGAATCAATAAATTTGGGTTGAATACTCTACACTCAAAACTGTCGCGATCCCCTATACTTGTGGGTTATTAGTTAGTACCAAAAAACGATATAAAATGATTATAAAACATCCAAGATTGATAATATAACAGCATGGAACAATCAAAAATTATAGATACGTTGGAGACGTATCAGCATCCCCAAGATTAACTCCTACTCGTCCTCGAGTAGGTAAGTGATAAAAACAGAATTTTTGATAACTTAAATACTCAAGCATATCAACAATCAACCATGTCATTCAAAATATCAACGCTAAAATAAGCTATCCCTAGCCCATCATGCTCAATCATTGATCCATTTATGTAACACACTAGCATATTAACTACACCCAATGCTCAAGTACAATCATAGTGCCTCCTAGTTGGTGCTTTTATAAGAGAATATGGAGACTCAACTCAAAATAAAAATTGCATAAAGTAAAAGAAAGGCCCTTCGCAGAGGGAAGTAGGGATTTGTAGAGGTGCCAGAGCTCAAATCAGAAAACTTAGAGATAAAAACATTTTGGGAGGTGTGTCCTTCCCACCAACGATGTCGACTTAGAGTTCCAAACACTTTCCATGCTAGATATATCATAGGCGGTTCCCAAATAGAAAATAAATGTATTCCTTTTTCCACCATACTTTCACTTTCCATGGCTAACCGTATCCACGGGTGCCTTCCATACCAACACTTTCCAAGGAATTTATTATTTGATAACATAAAGTAAATTCATTTTTCATTTTGGGACTGGGCATCCCTAATACCTTTGCCTTACTCTCGGGTAATGACACGTGAATAAACACTCATCGTGAGAATAACAGATCTAGCATGGAAAATATTAGCCACCCCTCACCGCTCCGCGAGTGAAACGAACACACAAAAGAGAAGTTTATTTTGAAAATTAGAGATGGCACATGCAAATTTTCTTAGAACGGCAAAAGAATACCGCATATAGGTAGATATAGTGGACTCATGTGGCAAAACTGGTTTAAAGGTTTTTGGATGCACAAGTAGTGATCATACTTAGTGCAAAATGAGGGCTAGCAAAAGATTGAGAAGCGGCCAACCAAGAAACGAATAATCTCATAAGCGAACATTAAGCATAATTAACACCAAATAATGCACCACAAGTAGGATATAATTTCATTGCATAATTATTGACTTTCGTGCTTGCATAGGGAATCACAAACCTTAACACCAATATTCTTACTAAAGCGTAATTACTCATCAAGATGACTCACATATCACATCATCATATCTCAAAACTATTACTATGAATCAAGTTTATTTTGTCCAATGATGTTCATGAAAGTTTTTATTATATACTTCTTGGATATCTATCACTTTGGAACTAATTTTCATGTGATGGTTTTGACAAGCTCAAACAAATATAAGTGAAGATCATGAGCATAATTTTTCTTTCTCTCAAATTAATTTAAGTGAAGCAAGAGAGAATTTCTTGAAAATTTTACTCACTCTCAAATAAATATAAGTGAAGCAATAGAGAATTTCTTGAAAATTTTACTAACTCTCAAATAAATATAAGTGAAGCAAGAGAGCATTTCTTCAAAATAATACTAAATCACACCGTGCTCAAAAAGATATAAGTGAAGCACTAGAGCAAGTCCATAGCTCATAAAAAATTTAAGTGAAGCATAGAGAGCAATTCTAACAAGTCATGGCATAACTTTGGCTCTCTCAAATAGGTGTGTCTAGAAAGAAATCAAGACTAGAAAAACAAAATAAAACAAGCAAAGACTCATATCATACAAGATGCTCCAAGCAAAACACATATTATGTGACGAATAGAAATATAGTTTCGAGTGAAATACCGATGGTCGTTAGAAGAACAAGGGGATGCCACTCGGGGCATCCCAAAGCTTAGTTGCTTGCTCTCTTTTGGATAATAGGTTGGGATTCTAGGGCATCCCCAAGCATAGGTTTTTCTTACTCCTTATTCCTTCATCCATCGTAAGATAACCCAAAACTTGAAAACTTCAATCACACAAAACTCAACAAAAGCCTTTGTGAGATCCGTTAGCATAAGAAAACAAATCACCACTATAAGTATTGTATAAAACCAATTCATATTTTGTTCTTGCATTATATCTACTGTCTTCCAACTTTTATATGGCAAAAACTCATCAAAGAAAATCATATAGCCATCAAAACAAGCCCACAATGCAAAGAAAACAGAATCTGTCATAAACAGAACAGTCTGTAGCAATGTGGATGTTTCGAATACTTCTGTAACTCCAAAAACTCTAAAAAATTAGGAAGGCCTGGGCAATTTGTATATTATTCTACTTCAAAAGGAATTGTTATTTTATTGCTCTCCGGTTAACAATGAAAATTATTTTCGCAAGCGCAAAATTTTCTGTTTTTTTCAGCAAGATCAAACAACTATCACCCAAGTAGATCCTAAAGTCTTTACTTGGCACAAACACTAATTAAAACATAAAAAACACAATATAACAATAGCATAATTGTGCTAACACTAAAAAACATTAAGAAAAAAGGAAAAATAAATTTTATTCATTGGGTTGCCTCCCAACAAGCGCTATAGTTTTACGCCCTTAGCTAGGCATAAAGCAATGATCTAAGTTTTGTCATCTTTGCTCAGCTCTTCAATCAAACACTTAGAATTCTTCAAAGATTTAGCATAAAGGTTTTCAATGACAATACTCCTAGGAACAATTTTAAAGAATCCATTCTTGCCAAAGGGATCTCTTATAACTTCAACAAAATCTGGGTGAATGCCAATCAGCTTAAGATCCTCTTTACTATTACTAGAAGTTGCACCCTTGTTCTTAGTAAGTTGAGTAGTCTTGCCAATCTTTACGGGAGTTTTTTCAATAGTTTTAGCCGAAGCAAAAGCCCTGCTCAAATTACTAAAGATTTATTCTAGTTTATCAATCCGAGACAGACTTTCTTCAATTCTTTCATGAATTGCGGTTCCCTTTTCTTTTAACCACTTAAAAACTTCTCCTGCTTTTGACCCAATTTTAGTGGCAAAATTATGAATCTTTTTATCCAAGTTTTCGATATGCTCTTCAGTAAGCATTTTCTTTTCAATAGCATCTAATCTTTCCATAACATGCTCAAGGGTCAAAGTTGTTTCATTAATCATAAGAGGTGGTGAACCCACTAAATTTCCTATAGCATCGAAAGCATCAAGAGAGGGACACATCAAGAAATTTCCATCGGTAATCGTATCAAGAACGAATCTATACCAAGTGGTGATGCCCACATAAAAGAAATGAAGAAGAACAATGGTAGATTGCTTACATATAGATCTATTATGAGCATTGCAAATTCTATACCAAACATCTATTAAATTTTCTCCTCCCTTTTGTTTAAGGTTGAGAACCTCGTTCTCGAGAGTGCACGCAATAGGGGAAGAACTATCCATGACGATAATAATGGAAAACAAGATTGCACACAAAAATAGAACCGGCAAGAAAAGGGCGAACGAAAAAGAGGGGCGAATAAAATGGCAATTTTTTATGAAGTTGGGGAGAGGAAAATGAGAGGCAAATGGCAAATAATGTAAATTGCAAGGAGATGAGATTTGTGATTAGGAACCTGGTATATGTTGAAGATCCTCCCCGGCAATGGCGCGACAAATTGATTTTGATGTCGCTTGAAGCTATGTCGGTATTTACCCAAAGAGGAAGGGATGATGAAGAACAACGGCGGTAGGTATTTCCCTCAGATATGAAACCAAGGTTATCGAACCAGTAGGAGAACCAAGCAACACAACGTAAATAGCACCTGCACACAAAGAACAACTACTCGCAACCCGACGTGTTAAAAGGGTTGTCAATCCCTTTCGGGTAGCGGCGCCAGAAATTGGCAAACAGATGTGAGAGAGTTGTAAATATTGATAGATCGATCGCCAAATAAAATAAATTGCAGCAAATTATTTTTGTATTTTTGGTTTAGTAGATCTGGAAATAAAAGGCAAATAAAAGTAGATCACAAAGGCAAATAATATGAGAAAGAGACCCGGGGGTCGTAGGTTTCACTAGTGGCTTCTGTCAAGAAAAATATCAAACAATGGGTAAACAAATGGGCAATTGATAGAATGTCAAATACAAATGATGATATCCAGGCAATGATCATTACATAGGCATCACGTCCAGGATTAGTAGACCGACTTCTATCCAGCATGCATCTAGTGTATTAAGTTCATGGAGAAACGGAGTAATGCAATAAGAACGATGACATGATGTAGACAAGATCTATCTATGTAGAGATAGACCCCATAGTTTTATCCTTAGTAGCAATGGTACATACATGTCGGTTCCCCTTTTTTCACTGGGATCAAGCACTGTAAGATCGAACCCACTACAAAGCACCTATTCCCATTACAAGATAAATAGATCAAGTTGGCCAAACAAAACCCAAATATCCGAGAAGAAATACGAGGCTATAAGCAATCATGCATAAAAGAGATCAAAGAAACTCAAATACTTTCATGGATATAAAAAGATAGATCAGATCATACACTCAAAGTTCATCTGATCCCACCAGACGCACCGCAAAAAGAGTTACATCATATGTATCTCCAAGAGACCATTGTATTGAGAATCAAGCAAGAGAGAGGAAGCCATCTAAGCTACTAACTACGGACCCGAAGGTCTACAAAGAACTACTCACGCATCATCGCAGAGGCACCAATGGAGGTGGTGAAACCCATTCATGATGGTGTCTAGATTGGATCTGGTGGTTCTGGACTCTGCGGCGTCTGGAATTGATTTTTGTTGACTCCCCTAGGGTTTCTGGAATATTGGGTTATTTATAGAGCAAAGAGGTAGTCCGAGGGCACCCGAGGTGGGCACAACCCACCAGGGCGCGCCTGGGCCTCCTGGTGCACCCTGGTGGGTTGTGGTCTCCTCGGAGCACCCCCCAGGCGCAACCTTGGCCCATTAGGTGTCTCCTGGTCCATAAAAAATCTCCGTAAAGTTTCATGGCATTTGGACTCCGTTTGGTATAGATTTTCTGCGATGTAAAAACATGCAAAAAATAGCAACTGGCACTTGGCACAATGTCAATAGGTTAGTACCAAAAAATGATATAAAATGATTATAAAATGATTATAAAACATCCAAGATTGATAATACAACAGCATGGAACAATAAAAAATTATAGATACATTGGAGATGTATCACCCATCATCTAATAACTAGTCCACAAGGCATTGCCTTAGGCCCTAATAAGGTCAAGTGCCATGTAGTCAATGTTCGCATGACACCATCAAGGGAATCACAACATACATACCATCAAAATATCGAACACATATCAAGTTCACATGATTACTTGCAACAAGATTTCTCCCGTGACCTCAAGAACGAAAGTAACTACTCACAGATGATAATCATGCTCAAGATCAGAGGGGTATTAAATAGCATAATGCATCTAAACATATAATATTCCACCAAATAAACCATACAGTAATCAACTACAAGATGTCCTCCCCTTATTTTTTTTCTAGGTCAAAATGACTTATATACTAGAAGAGGGGCACCGGAGGTGGGTCGAGGAGGGCACAACCCACCAGGGCGCGCTTGGGGGCCCTGGCGTGCCCAGGTGAGTTGTGCCCACCTGGTCGCCCCCTTGTGATAGTTATTTGCTCCAATAATTCTTAAATATTCCATAAAAGTTCTCCGTGAAGTTTCATCTCATTTGGAGTTGTGCAGAATAGGTGGCTTGATGTAGCTTTTTCAGGTCCAGGATTCTAGTTACTAGTATTCTCCCTCTTTGTGTGAACCTTGCATTTTATGAGGGAAAAGGCATTAGAATTACTCTGTAAAGCATTATTATGCATAAAAACATCATAAATAACAGAAGGAAAACATGATGCAAAATGGACGTATCAACTCCCCCAGTCTTAGACCTCGCTTGTCCTCAAGCGAAAACCAAAATCGAAAACCATGTCCACATGCTTAGAGAGAGAGAGGTGTCGATAAAAACAAAATATGGACATAGAAGCATCATGTATATTATTATAACAACAACAAACTTTATTATAAAACCTTTATCACATAACTTTTATCGTAAACTTCTCATGAACAAGTAACAATTCATCACAACATCGAAGTATAAAGCATAAACTCTATTGAAAACAACAAACTATGTTCTCAGTCAACTTTGCAACTACAATTCATCATCTTTTCAGGAAGGATCACGTATCAGAGCCTTTTGGCAAGTCCACATACTCAGGGTGATGTCAACAAATATAACTCATGCCCACCCATATCCAACTGGATATATGTGCCTAGATCATTCCTCACCACATGGTGCTTGCCAAAAGAGAAAATAAAAAGGAATGGAGAGATACTTTGACTCTTGCATAAGAATAAATACAAAAAAGTAAAAGATAGGCCCTTCGCAGAGAGAAGCAGAGGTTGCCATGCGCTTTTTGGTTGTATGCTCAATCTCTTAGTGCAAAACAACGCCGCGTTATATTGCCCCTTATGATAGCAACCTTTATTATGCAGTCTATCGCCTTTATTATTTTGCCATCACTAGTTTGTACAACGCTCAATTTTCTCTTACACTAAATGATCTAACACATTTAGAAGCAATTTTTATTGCCTTATTACACCGATGAAAACTTACTTGAGGGATCTTACTCAATCCATAGGTAGGTATGATGGACTATCAAAACAAGATCTGGGTTAAGGGTTTTGGATGCACAAGTAGTATCTCTACTTAGTGCAGAATTTTTGGCTAGCAAAGATGGGGGGAAAGCACCACATGTTAAAGGATCTATGACAATATAACTTCTATGTGAATATGAATAAACATAAATCATTACATTGTCTTCCTTGTCCAACGTCAACATTTCTGGCATATAATATTTTGATGGGGGCTCACAATCATAAAAGATGTCCAAGATAGTGTATTTGCATGTAAATATTCTCTTCCCTTATTAATTATTTGATGAATTGCATCATTGACCAATGCTATGTTTGTCAATCTTCAATAAATTTTACTACTTATACTCTTCCTTATGTGATGTCATTACTTATCATAGGATTAGCATCTGATCTTTTCCATTGTTTCCTTTCTTTTTATTGAACATGAAAGTAAAGAAAGCAAAACTCAAACTAAACTTTATTATATATCTCGCACACGATTACAAGGATAGATAGATCACTAAGCAAATACTCAAAGAAAGATCAAGCTAAACTTTTATTCAACTAAATCAAAAGATAACTAAAGATCAAACTAAAATAGATAAATGCAAAATATAGTGGTGGTGATACGATACCGGGGCACCTCCCCCAAGCTTGGAACAAGCCAAGGGGAGTGCCCATACCCGATACTCAAGTCTCCTTTGGTGATGAAGAAGGTGGTGGTGACAAAGTAGTCGTGATCTTATCTGCAGGTTTCCATGGCAAAGGCTCACCATCATAAGAGGAGGAGTGAAACTCGCGAGTCCTGCAACTGGCAGCCAGACTCATACCTTTAAACCTTGCCTCATATTCAAAGACTTGGTTTTGGAGATCATAGATTTGGCTTTGGAGAAAGTTGATTTGCTTGTTGAAGGTGAATACGATATCCTTCATGGACTTGCCATCCACCTTGATATCATGGGTGTAGTCCGCGATCATGAGGTGATTGGCATTGAGTCCACATTCCACCATCCCCTTGCATTGAAGACATCCTGCTCCATAGCTTCGAGCCTGACATCCATGGTTCCCATCCCTTTGGGGCCTTGGACGTCGCGGATGTGGAGCACCCCCTCACGCATCTCGATGGCTTGAGGGTGTTGCATCACGTCCCGCAAATATGGGTTGATGATGTTCTCGAAGAACTTGTCCTTGGGGGAGCTTGAAGCAGCCATGGTGATCTAGATCTGTCAGAAAACAACACAAAAAGAAACAGAAGATTTTTCCATGATATGGTGGTCAATAGGTTCGGGGGGTATATAAAGATTTTTTATCTTGGGAAACAAGCAAACTGAAGAAAAATGGAGTCCAGAAGGACCCGAGGTGGGAATAACCCACCTGGGTGTGCCTGGCAAGCCAGGCGCACCCTGGTGTCTTGTGCCCACCAGGGTTGCCTTCTTGGTTGTTTCTTATTTTCCTAAATTTTAATATATTCCAAAACTGACAGAAAATATTTTTGCGGATTTTTCGGAGTCCGTTTACTTACCATATCACGTAGCTCCTCTTTTTCGGTTATTCCAGAGTGTTCCGGAAGGTTTCTTTATGTGTTCTTCTGGTGCAATAGTTTGGATACTATTGCTTTCAACATTAATGGGCGTACCTGAGATATAATGTTTTATTCTTTGCCCATTGACAACCTTCGGGTTAGTACCTTCAGCATCATTTATTTTGATAGCTCCTCGATAACGAAAGGTCCTTCCCATTTAGAGAGAAGCTTTCCTGCAAAGAATCTGAAACGAGAGTTGTACAAAAGAACATATTCTCCACCTTCGAATTCCCGCTTTTGGATTCTTTTGTCATGCCATCTTTTAACCTTTTCTTCAAATAACTTGGCATTTTCATAGGCTTGGGTTCTCCATTCATCTAGTGAGCTAAAATCAAATAACCTCTTTTCACCAGCAAGTTTGAAATCATAGTTGAGTTCTTTAATTGTCCAATATGCTTTATGTTCTAACTCAAGAGGCAAATGACAAGCTTTTCCATAAACCATTTTATAAGGAGACAGGCCCATATGATTTTTATATGTTGTTCTATAAGCCCAAAGTGCATCATCTAATTTTTTAGACCAATTATTTTGGGACCTATTGACAGTTTTTTGTAAAATTAATTTTATTTCTCTATTTCTAAGTTCAACTTGACCACTAGACTGAAGATGATAGGGTGATGCAATTCTATGGTTAACATCATACTTAGCAAGCATTTTACGGAAAGCACCATGAATAAAGTGTGAACCACCATTAGTCATTAAATATCTAGGGACTCCAAACCTTGGGAAAATGACTTCCTTAAGCATTTTAATAGAGGTGTTGTGATCATCCCTACTAGTTGGAATAGCTTCTACCCACTTAGTAACATAATCAACAGCAACCAAAATATGTGTCTACCCATTAGAGGAAGGAAAAGGTCCCATATAATCAAAACCCCAAACACCAAATGGTTCAACAGCAAGAGAATAATTCATTGGCATTTCCTGACGCTTACCAATATTACCAATTCGTTGACATTCATCACAAGATAAAACAAACTTACGGGCATCCATGAAAAGAGTATGCCAATAAAAACCAGATTACAATACCTTGTGAGCAGTTCTGTCTCCCGCATGATGCCCTCTGTAAGCTTTGGAGTGACATTTTCGTAGGATTTGTCTCTGTTCATGCTTAGGTACACAACATCTAATAATACCATCTACTCCTTCTTTATAAAGATGTGGGTCATCCCAAAAGTAATGTCTTAAATCAGAGAGGAATTTTTTCTTTTGTTGGTATGTGAAGCTAGGTGGTATATATTTAGCAAAAATATAATTAGCATAGTCAGCATACCAAGGAGTGTTATGAGAAACATTTATTGCAGCTAATTGTTCATCAGGAAAACTATCATTAATAGGTCATGGGTCATCAAGAATATGTTCTAACCTAGACAAGTTATCAGCCACGGGGTTCTCAGCTCCTTTTCTACCAGTGATATGTAAATCAAATTCTTGTAACAGGAGAAGACACCTAATAAGTCTAGGTTTAGCATCTTTCTTTTCCATAAGATATTTAATAGCAGCATGATCAGTGTGAACAATAACTTTAGAATCAATAGTGTAAGATCTGAATTTATCACAAGCAAACACAACCGCTAAAAAATCTTTTTCAGTAGTAGCATAATTTCTTTGGGCAATGTCTAGAGAGAGTGAACTTTTGGAACCCGGGTATATTGGAGGACCTTATTTTAAATACTTTGATAATCACATTTAAGGTTTCGAAAAATTCTGAAAAAAATTCTACGTGATCATATGAATGTATATTACACATGTGTAAAGTTTGGTGATGAAATGAGTAAATATGCAACCTATACAAAAATGACAAAAATGGTGATTTTCAAATAGTGAATAATACATGCATTGTTCATCTTTCCAAAATCATGATTTTTGTCATTTTTGTGTAACTCACATGATTACTTATTTCAGCATCAAAATTTACACATGTGTAACATACATTCATATAAACATGTTGATTTGTTTTCAGAATTTTTTGAAACTTCAAAATAGCATTTTGGCACAGTTCAAAAAATAGGGCTCCAATGCACCCGGGTTCCAAAGTGACTTTTTGACTGTCCAGAGTCTTACTAGCATAATGAATAACATTTAACTTCTTATCAACTCTTTGTCCTAGAACAACACCAAGAGCATAATCACTAGCATCACACATAATTTCAAAAGGCAAGTTCCAATCAGGTGGTTGAACAATAGGTGCAGAAATTAAGGCTTTCTTAAGTGTTTCAAAGGCTTCTACATAATCATCATAAAAAACAAATGGAACATCCATTTGTAAAAGATTCGTAAGAGGCCTATAAATTTTAGAGAAGTCTTTAATAAATCTCCTATAAAAACCAGCATGACCGAGAAAACTATGAATACCTTTAATATCTCTAGGACATGGCATTTTCTTAATTGCGTCAACCTTAGCTTTATCCACCTCAATACCTCGTTAAGAAATTTTATGTCCCAAAAAAATACCTTCATTAACCATAAAGTGGCACTTCTCCCAATTCAAGACAATATTAGTTTGCTCGCATCTCTGCAAAACTCACTCAAGGTTGCTTAAGCAATCATCAAAAGAAGTTCCGTAAAGATAAAAATCATCCATGAAAACCTCAACAATCTTTTCACAAAAATCAGAGAATATAGCAATCATACATCTTTGAAAGGTAGCAGGTGCATTGCATAAACCAAAAGGCATACGTCTATAAGCATAAGTTCCAAAAAGACAAGTGAAGGTGGTTTTCTCTTGATCAGGTTGTGAAACAGGTATTTGAGAAAAACCAGAATATCCATCGAGAAAACAAAAGTGTGTGTGCTTAGATAGCCTTTCTAACATTTTATCAATAAAAGGTAAAGGGTAATGATCTTTTATAGTTGCTTTATTTAATTTTCTAAAATCAATTACCATTCTATAGCTAGTAACAATTCTTTGTGGAATGAGTTCATTCTTATCATTAGGAACAACAGTAATACCTCCCTTCTTAGGGACACAAGAACGGGGCTTACCCATCTACTATCAGCTATGGGACAGATTATACCTGCTTCCAAAAGCTTTAATATTTCAGTTCTTACCACTTTTTTCATCTTAGGATTTAAACATTGTTGATGATCAACGACGGGTTTAGCATCAGGTTCCATATTGATCTTGTGCTGACATAGAGTGGGACTAATGCCCTTAAGATCATCGAGAGTATATCCAATAGCAGCTCAGTGCTTCTTCAGGATTTTCAATAATCTTAATTCTTCGTGTTTTGAAAGGTTAGCACTAATAATAACAGGATATATCTTTTTCTCATCAAGATAAGCATATTTCAAAATGTTTGGCAATTGTTTTAATTCAAACACGGGATCACCTTTAGGTGGGGGAGGACCTCCTAGAGTTTCAATATTTAAGCAGAGGTCGTTGTTGAAAGAAAATTTTATCTATCTCATTTCTTTCATGCATATGCATATCATTTTCATGGACTAGCAAATATTGTTCTAGTGGATCTGTAGAAGGCACAACAATAGAAGCAAAACCAGTTATTTCATCCTTATTAGGCAATTCTTTCTTATGATGTTTTCTACTAAACTTAGAAAAATTAAACTCATGAGACTCATCACCAAAAGTAACACCGACACTTTGTTTCTCACAATCTATTTTAGCATTAATGGTGTTCAAGAAAGGTCTACCAAAGATAATGGGACAAAAGTCATCTTGTGGGGAACCAAGAACTAGAAAATCAGTATGATATTTTATTTTCCCACACAAGACTTCAACATCTCTAACAATCCCAAGTGGTGTGATGGTGTCTGTATTAGCAAGTTTAATAGTAACATCTATGTCTTCTATATCAATAGGTGATATATCATTCATAATTTCTTGATATAAGGTAAAAGGAATAACACCTAAGTCAACCATGATAACACTGATCTCCTATTTTAACTGAGACAACAAGCATGCCAACAACAGGTCTATGTTTATCTTTTTCATCGAGTTTGGCAATTCTAGCAGCTTAATTACAGAAGTAAATAACATGCCCATCTATATTTTCTACCAAGAGATCTTTAACCATAGCAACGCTAGGTTCTACTTTGATTTGTTCAACACATTTAGGTTCTCTAATATTACTTTTCTTGACCATGGTTGAAACCTTAGCATGTTCCTTTATCCTTACAGGAAAAGGTGGGTTTTCAATGTAAGCAGTAGGTACAACTAGATCAACATTATAAATAATAGTTTCATCTTTGGCTATTACCGGTTCTTTAACTTCCTCTTTGATAGGTGGGTGATATTTAAACCACTTATCCTTACGTAGATAAACATGAGTAGCAAATGATTCACAAAAAGAAGCTACTATCTCTAAGTCAAGTCCATATTTAGTGCTAAACTTTTGAAAAGCATCGGTATTCATAAAAGATTTAACACAATCAAACTCAAGATTAATACCTGACTCTTTACCTTTATCAAGTTCCCAATCCTCAGATTTGAGTTTAATTCTCACTAAAAGATCCCACCTGAATACAATAGTCTTCTTCAGAAAAGAATCAGTACAAGAAGTATCAAGCATGGATTGATTAAAACGAGAAAGCCGAGCATAAAAATTATGAATGATAATTTCTCTTGAGAGCTCATGATTGGGGCATGAATATAACATTTACTTAAGCCTCCCCTAAGCTAGAGAGATACTTTCTCCTTCACGAGGCCAAAAATTATATATGTAATTCTAATCACCATGAACTAGATGCATAGGATAATTTTTTTGGTGATATTCCAATTTCAGTCGATTCCAATTCTAAGATCCAATATCATCGCATAGCCTATACCATGCCAATGCTTTTACCTTCAAAGACAAAGGGAAAACCTTCCTCTTAGCTTCATCTCCGGGTAAACCTGCAAGCTTAAATAATCCACAAATTTCATCCACATATATCAAGTGCATATGAGGATGTTCGGTTCCATCTCCTACATAAGCATTAGCTAACATTTGTTCTATCATACCCAAAGAAATTTCATAACCAATATTTCAGTAGGTGCAGTAGGTTGAGGGGCAACTAATTGTGGTTCCGGTCAGGGCAAAGATACCCTAAACAAACCCCCCAAAGGATTGTTCTCCATAGTAGCAAGTGACAATAAATTTCAGCACATAGTAATAATTTTTCCTTACCGATTTCCACTTACCAATAGCGCTTCACTTCCCAGCAACGGCGCCAGAAAAGAGCCTTCATGACCCTCAAGTATAGGGGACCAATCATAGTCCTTTCGATAAGTAAGAGTGTTGAACCCAATGAGGAACAGAAGGAAATGACAAGTGGTTTTCAGCAAGGTATTCTTTGCAAGCACTGAAATTATAAGTAACGAGTAGTTTGATATCAAGATAATTTGAAATGAGAAAGTAACGGTAACGGAAAATAATATGCAGCAAGGTAGCCCAATCCTTTTGTGGCAAAGGACAGGCCAAACCGGTCTCTTATGATAAGCAAAGTGTTCTTGAGGGTACACGGGAATTTCATCTAGTCACTTTCGTCATGTTGGTTTGATTTGTGTTCACTACTTTGATAATTTGATATGTGGGTGGACCGGTGCTTAGGTGTTGTTCTTACTTGAAAAAATCTCCTACTTATGATTAACCTCCTCGCAAGCAACCGCAACTACGAGAAAAGTATTAAGATAAAATCTAACTGTAGCATTAAAATTTTGGATCCAAATCAGTCCCTTACGAAGTAGCACTTAAACTAGGGTTTAAGCTTTTGCCACTCTTGCAACCCATCATCTAATAACTACACCACTAAGGGAATCACAACATACATACCATAAAAATATCAAACACATATCAAGTTCACATGATTACTTGCAACAAGATTTCTCCCGTGACCTCAAGAACAAAAGTACTCACAAATGAGAATCATGCTCAAGATCAGAGGTGTCGGGGATATACCCCGCGGTATGACCCGGCCGGAAGTATGACCCGGCCGGGCTTGGCGTTTTCATTGGTAACCCGCTGGAGTGGCGACTCACGAACCTGGCGACTCACAGATGGCCCTAACGGCGGGTCAGATAGAAGATTAGGCCCAAGGCCCAGAAGGCCGGCTCACGTTTATGATGGGCCGGTTTAAGAGGAAAGGCATAAGGAATATTCTCTTACAAAGGAAGCAAGACTAGGACTCCACTTGTAATAGGTTAATCCTAATCCTACTAGGACTAGTCATGTAACCCGCCCCTTCAACATATATAAGGAAGGGCAGGGCTCCCCAAAGAGGTACAAGCAACAAGAAACAATCTCTAGGGCTAGACATAAAGGGGGAGCCGGCTTATGCGGCGACTCTCTCATGATCATAATGAGATCTAGCCACAAACAGCGTGTAGGGCTATTACCAGATGATGTTTCCCGGGGCCCGAAGCTGTCTAAATCCTTGTCTTGTGTTGCGTCTCTCTGGTCCCGATCAACCCCTCTCAAGCTACCACATAGATGCGTTGGCCTTGCGACTAAGTCCTGACACTAAGGACATCTGCCGTGACAATTCCACGACAGTTGGCACCCACCGTGGGGCCTGCGCACAGTGGTGTTGAGTTCTTGGAGGGATCTCTTTACGGTTTGAAGCGTTCGCAATTTTCTGGCTCAACAAAAGTCAGGCGTGGAAAAATTCACAACAACAATGAGTTTACCGGTCAAGATTGATGAAGTGTTCTACGGCGGTGAGTATGAGATTGAGACGATTTTAGGGTTACATGTTGTAGAGCCGCCGCACGTGCCGTGATAATCCGCCGAGTCCGATACCAAGATAGATTTATTATGGCGTTAGCCTTGGGTGATTCGTCGGGCTGCAGGTTGATGAACAAGGAATTTTGGCTACAGCACTGCAAGGCCAGGGGCCATTAATCGAAGCTATTGTTTATTTTGGGAAGCCACGCTGCCGATCTGTTCCACACGCACGCAGTCAAACATCAACCACAATTGGACGGTTTGGTCAAGCTGGTTACGACTTGGAGAAGGACCCGGGCGTGGATGCGGACACAGGCGACTCCACGGCGGCGACCTCGCCCCGAGCCGCCTTATTGCAAACTAGCACAGGCCGGTGCCGCCGCGGCAAGCCTCTGCAGAGCCGCCGACGCTTCCCAGTCTGAGCCGCCTCGTTTCTAAGTTGCCGGTGAGCCGCCCGGTTGGACTCTGCTGCTCGATCTCTCTTCAGGGTGCCTCGACCTGCCCCTTCGCGCCTATGGTTCGCCGGCCTTGCCTCAAGTCGCCGGTTGCCATCGTTTCCTCCAAGCGCCACGCCTTGAGCTGCCCTGTGGTTACTTCCGCCGTGCCTTGAGCCGGCCGGGCAACCCGCCCTCGTGCTGCCTCTACTTCAAATTCCCGCCACCGATTTTCACTATTGCGGCTATCCAAGCCGTCGTCCTAACTCACGACCGAGTCCAAGCCCCCTTCGCCGGCGTCTTTTGAACTGCGGGCTCACCACGGCTCTGCAGGGCCGCCTCTAGTCGAACCCGCCACTTTTTTCTGCTGCAATGACAAACAACCCGGAGTAGGATTTGTGTGTGGGATGGACTCGGATTTGGATTCGTCGTGGCCGGACGCACTGTTTCTGAGTCGCCCTGACCTCGCCGCTAGTGACTCGTTTCTGCCAACGTTGAGCCGCCAGGTGCCTCTGCCATGCTACCAACTACCAAGTCGCTACCTCTGCTGAACATGACTCTGTTTTAAAGCTAGCGTCGACAACCCACAATAGGCCTCGCCTCGCTCTCCGCCAGCAGTGGCCCTGCATGCGTTCCGCCGCGGCCGGCTCTTCGTCGCCGCTACTCCGGGTTGGGCTCCGTCCCGGGTGCCCTGCACTGCTTCGCGCCTTCGAGCGCCTATGGCAAGCCACCTCTATTGACGAGGGCTGTTTCCGCTGTAACCCGCTTCGCCGGCTGCGAGCCACCTCCGCTGCCTCGAGCCGCTGCTCTGCTGTTCCTCATGGCCATGGCTCTGTCTCTGAGCCACCGCAGTCTTCTTTAAGCTGCCCCCACGTGACCCGGCCACAGCAGCCACCGGTGAGATGCCGTGGTTTCAGTCATTGTTTCCTAGCCTTGAGCCGGTGGCTCATTTCTGTCACCGAGGCCTATTGTTAAACAATGGGAAACTGAAGATGAACTGCTACAACACCGAAGGACCAAAAGAAGTTTTTCCACAATGGAATCTGATATTTTAGAAATGGAAGGATGTACATACTGGAGAAATGACTCCATAAGTTTAATGATGCCAAGAAGTCTCTAGTGCTCAAATTAAATTCTGCGTTGGAGCAATCAAAAAGTTTGAAAGAAGAAAAATAGGATACGCGGATGTGAGTTTTTCAAATCCACCACGACCTGGAGACGGACGCAGTCATGGCGCAGAACTCGGACTTCTCTATTACTGCTGCATGGTTGCATCCGCGGATCGAACCGCTAACCACCACGAGACGCCCGTGCTCCGTCGGGTTCCACCTCTACTTCCATGGCCTCGAGCGGTCCTTTTTTCGGTCTCGTTGAACCGACGGACGCTGGCGTTGCCGCCTCGCCTCGAGCCGTCGGGGTCACGATGTAGCCGATGATGAGCCGCCTCTGTTTCGAGCCGGCCAAGTCACCGATGTCTCATGCTGAGCCACCGTTGCTGGCTCGAGTCGCCGACCGCCGACATACTTCGCTCCGAGCCGCCATCACTGGGTCGCCGTCATCACCTCGCCGGTCCGCCCCGGGCCGCCACCTCCATCACTGATTTGAGTCGCTGTAGCGACCCGACCTCAAACGGTCAAATCTCTCTGCTTCAGTGTCATCCCTAGATTGGTAATGCTGACACACACATTACTCGAAGGATTTATAACAGAGTGGCAATCACACACTTATTACATCGAATGTCTCAAAAGACAGCTTATTACAATAAATATGGCTTAAGGCCATCTAATACGATAACAGCGGAAGGCATGGAAGATAAAGTGAGTCCATCAACTCCAACGATATAGCTGAGCTGCACGGCAACGACCTAACAAACCTTACTCCTCGTCTGAAAAGTTTGCAACATAATATGTTGCAGCCCGAAACGGGTCAGCACATGGAATATGATGGCAATGTAACACAGTAGAGCAAAACAAAATAATGCTATCACTATATGCATATATGGCTGGTGGAAAGCTCTATGGTTATAGTGTTTGCGAAAAGCCAATTTTTTCCTACAACAAAGGAATAGATTTTATTTAACTATCATGGTAGTTGAAACATCATTGAGAAGGTTCCTCCAACACAATCCCAATCAAAAGTAATTATCAACCCAACAATATTAATTTAGAGTGATGAGATACATATGATAATCCAAGTACTAGATACTCAAGATTTGTCCATAACCGGGGACACGGCTAACCATGATTAGTTTATACACTCTGCAGAGGTTTGCACACTTTTCCCCACAAGACTCGATCTCCTCCGTTGGATTTCTCGCACTACATGATGTTTGAGAAACGGATGACCGAGACATAGTCTTTCAGAAGCATTAACTCTCTACTCCGGATAAACTATACCACCTACAACCCACTACCTGCTAGTCTATCTCTTCAAGATCTTCACGCAACTTACTCAACTATGCTAGAGCCCATAATAGCTTGTGGCTGCACGCGGAAGTTTCTAGCATGAAATATCTCAGTTCCCTTTGAGCCTGGGTGGCGGACCGTAGGATTATCACACGGGTACTCCAGGATATCCTAGGACAACACTGGATTCTCCAGGTGCCAACCAAGCAATCCACCCAGATGTGTATTAAAGTTGCCACCTTAAGTTGAACCATTAATTATCAATCTCACATCTTTCATGGTTTCACTCAAACCCAATCCATGTCTACGAGCATAGCATAGTAATATAAGCAATACGTAGAAGTAACTCCCAAGGGTTTGTTAATAACAGTGCAATAGGTTCTACCTCATCAACTACTTCCCAACCCACATGTTATCAAGTCCTAACCATGCAATGTTTGAGGATTGAAACTAATGCATAAAAACTGGGTGATAAAGGGATATGATACTTGCTTTGCTGATGATTCGCAAAACCTAGAGACTCGTAGTAGCACGCTTTGCACTCCGGGTGTTCTATCGCAAACAAACAATAGCATACATAAGAAATCAAGAAAAGAATCATGGGTAAAACTCAAATAAGAGATCTAACCAGAAAGTTCAACTTAAGAACTCCAGTTTGCAAAAAGAATCAAATCAAATGGAGCAACGAAACTCAAACGGCGAAAGAAACAAGATCCGTTTACTAATCTGGACTAAAGTCAAATTTTATAGTACCAAAATCTTGTTCAAGTTGATTAAACATAAAGAGGGTTTCGAGACTAGGGGCTTGAATTGCCTGATTCCGATAAACGAGCGAAAAGATAAACTAAAACGAAAATCAGATCAGAAATCGCGATCAAAAATAATCACGGAAAATCTGAGAAAAAGAAAACTGACGAACAGGCTAACGAACGAACGTTCGCTGTCTGCGGCTAATGAGTGAACACCGTTCATTAAAATGAACGTACAGACGAACGTCCGCTAAATAAACTAAACTGAGAAAACCGGCGAACCGATCTAAAAAAACGAACCTAGGGTTTTCTGAAAAACTGAACCGGTTTTAAAAATAAAACCGAACGGCGGC
Source organism: Triticum dicoccoides (assembly GCF_002162155.2). Classification (NCBI taxonomy): domain Eukaryota; kingdom Viridiplantae; phylum Streptophyta; class Magnoliopsida; order Poales; family Poaceae; genus Triticum; species Triticum dicoccoides. Next base: position 168,201,938 of record NC_041386.1, read on the forward strand.
AACGGCGGCTTATACCTCCGGCGAGGTCCGGCGAGGCGGGGCGGCTCCGGCGGGGTCCGGTTGTGGTGGCGGGTGGCACTTGGCGGCGATGGCAGGCGGCGGTGCGGCGCTAGGCGGCGGGGCAGCGACGGCAGCGGCGGCGTGGCGCTAGGCGGCGGCTGCAAGCGGCGAGGGCTGCACGGTCTAGGCGGCGGGGCGGGGTGGTTCGGGTGGCGAGGTGGGGTGCAGGGCGGCGTATATAAGGAGGGGGGGCTAGCTTGGGGGAGGGGGCAAGGCGGCGCGGGGAGGAGTCCCGACCGGACTCGGCTTGCGGCGGCAGCGCGGTCTCCTAGAGGGAGACAGTGGCGCGGGGCGATTGGGCCGGCCTAGCTCGGTTGGGCTTCGGCCCAGCCGGGCGCTGAAGATTTTTTTTTAAATAATTTTGCCGAAACTTAAATAAATCCTAGAAAATAAAATATAAATCTAAAAATGCCAAAACAAATTTTCACCGTCTAAATAAAATATTTAGAACAAGATGAACATTTTCTTGGCCCTAAAATGCAACTTTGAAAAACGTGCTATTTCTCTAATTCGAATAAAATAGCAATAAACTCCGAATAAATCCAATATTTGATTTTAATATTTTTCCTCCAATATTTCATTTATTTTGGAGAAGTCATATTATCTCCTCTCATATATTTTAATATGAAATATTTTTGGAGAGAAAAATAATTAAAACCAAAATCCTCGTTTCAATATTCGATAGAATTCAAATATGAAAACGGTGAAATCCCCAACTCTCTCCGAGGGTCCTTGAGTTGATTAGAATTTCGAGGATCGCGAAACAAAATGCAGCAAAATATGATATGCAGGAATGATCTATGTATAACATTCCAAATTGGAAATTTAGGATGTTACAAATCTACCCCCTTAAGATGAATCTCTCCCTCGAGATTCGGGTTGGCTAGAAAATAGGTGTGGTTGGTCTTTGCGAAGATCATCCTGTCGTTCCTAGGTGGCTTCATCCTCGGTATGGTGGCTCCACTAAACTTTGCAAAACTTGATAACCTTGTTGCGGGTGACTCGGCTGGCAAATTCAAGAATCCTGACTGGCTTCTCCTCATAGGTCAGATCACTGTCCAACCGAATCGCCTCCAAGGGCACCGTATCTCTTAGCAGTATATCAGCCATCTCAGCGTGACACTTTTTCAACTGTGAAACATGAAACACATCATGAACTCCTGACAATCCTTCGGGTTATTCCAACTTATAAGCAACCTCCCCCATACGTTCCAAAACTCTGTATGGTCTCACAATGCGTGGCACTAGCTTTCCCTTAACTCCAAAGCGCTTAACTCCTCGGAGTGGTGATACTAAAAGATACACTCTGTCTCCGATTTCATAAGCTACCTCCTTGCATTTTGAATCAGCATAACTCTTCTGTCGGGACTGTGCTACCTTCAGTCTATCTCTAATCAATTTAACCTTCTCTTCTGATTCCCTAATCAGATCTGGTCCAAACAACTGTCGGTCTCCAACTTAATCCCACATCAATGGTGTTCTGCACCTTCGTCCATACAGGGCTTCGAACGGTGCCATTTTCAAACTGGCTTGGTAGCTATTGTTGTATGAGAACTCTGCGTAGGGCAAATTGTCATCCCAACTAGATCCATAATCTAGCGCACAGGCCCTCAATATATCCTCCAGAATCTGGTTAACTCTCTTGGTCTGTCCATCTGCCTGCGGGTGGAATGATGTACTGGACTCCAACCTCATTCCCAAAGTCTGGTGCAGTTGATGCCAAAACTTTGAGGTAAACTGTGTTCCTCTATCTGATACGATGGTTCTCGGAACTCCATGCAGACATACGATCCTGGTCATGTATATCTTGGCCAACTTCGCACTTGTATAGGTGGTTTTCACTAGGATAAAGTGAGCCACTTTGGTCAAGTGATCTACTACTACCCATATAGAATCATATCTTGATTTGGTCCTGGGCAATCTGGTGATGAAATCCATGCCAAGTTTATCCCACTTCCATTCGGGTATCGGCATAGGCTGTAACAGTCCTGCGGGCTTTTGATGCTCAGCCTTCACTCTCTGACATACATCACATACGGCTACATACTCTGCAATATCCTTCTTCATACCAGTCCACTAGAAACGTTCCTTCAAATCTAAGTACATCTTGGTGTTTTCGGGGTGTATCGAGTATGGTGAGTCATGAGCCTCCTGAAGTATTAACTTCCTGATCTCTGTGTTATTGGGCACATAAACACGGTCCTCAAACCATAATGTGTCGTGCTCATCTTCACGAAAACCTTTGGCCTTTCCTTTGCCCATTCTCTCCTTTATCTCAGCAATCTCTTTGTCATCTTTCTGAGCTTCTCGAATCTTTCCTAACAATGTCGACTGAACTTCCATTGTTACAACAAAACCTCTAGGAACAATCTCCAATCGAAGTTCCCTGAGATCCTCTGCTAACTCCTTTGGCAATCCCGTGCTTACTAGGGTATTAGCATAACTCTTCCGACTCAAAGTGTCTGCTACGACATTGGCCTTGCCTGGATGATAGTGAAGCTTCATGTCATAATCCTTTATAAGCTCTGACCATCTCCTCTGCCTAAGGTTCAACTCCTTCTGTGTGAAAATGTACTTCAAACTCTTATGATCCGTGTACACATCACAACGGTTTCCAATAAGATAATGTCTCCAAGTCTTCAACACATGCACTACGGCAGCCAACTCCAAATCATGCGTGGCATAATTCAATTCGTGTGGTTTCAGTTGTCACGAGGCATACGAAACAACTCTTCCGTCCTGCATAAGCACACTTCCAAGTCCTAGGCGAGAGGCATCTCAATACACTTGAAACTCCTTACGTATATCTGGCAGAATCAGCACTGGGGCTGTAGTCAAACGTTTCTTTAACTCCTGAAAACTCGCCTCACATTCTTCCGTCCATTTAAATTTGGTATCCTTCTTCAATAACTCCGTCATCAGTTTCGCAATCTTGGAAAAATTCTCAATGAATCTCTGATAGTATCCTGCAAGTCCAAGAAAACTGCGGATCTCGCTAACTGAAGTGGGTGCCAACCATTCAGTGACTGATTGGAACTTGGTGGGATCTACTGCTACACCTTCTCCTGATATAACATGTCCAAGGAATCCGACTTCTTTCAACCAAAACTCACATTTGCTGAACTTGGCATACAACTGATGTTCCCTGAGTTTCTCGAGAACTAAATGCAAATGCTCTTTGTGCTCCTCCTCGTTCTTCGAGTATACCATTATATCATCAATGAACACCACAACAAACTTATCTAAATATTTCATGAACACCTTGTTCATCATGCTCATGAAATAGGCAGGGGCGTTAGTCAGTCCAAATGACATGACCGTATATTCATACAACCCGTACCATGTGGTGAATGCTATCCTTGGTATATCCTTCTCTCAAATCTTCAGCTGGTGATATCCTGATTGCAGATCGATCTTTGAAAACACCTTAGCTCCTTGCAACTGGTCAAACAAGTCATTGATCATCGGCAGTGGGTATTTGTTCTTGATTGTCACTTCATTAAGTGCACGATAATCAACAACCATCCTTAGAGTTTTATCCTTCTTCTCAACCAAAAGCACTGGGCTCCCCATGGGGATGAGCTCTGTCGAATGTAACCTTTCTCCAATAACTACTTGATCTGCTTCTTAATCTCCTCCAGATCATTTGTGGGCATCCGGTAGGGTCCCTTTGATATTGGCCCGGTGCCTGGCAATAGCTCTATCAAAAACTCGATGTCTCGATCCGGTGGCATGCCTGGTAACTCCTCTAGAAAAACATCTGGGTAATCCTGTACTGCAGGCACTTCCTCCTGAACAACTCATGTGAGGGTATTTACTTGGCTACACCTAGGCGCATGCCTAGATACATACTTAATCCTTTTTCCCTCAGGGGTGGTGAGATAAATTGACTTACTAGCACAGTCAATGCTTCCTCCATACTTTGACATCCAGTCCATGCCTAATATCAGATGCAACCCTTGTGACTCCAGAATTATTAGGTCTGAGGGGAAAACATGGCTACCAATGGTTAAGGGTATCTGGTCGCACCATCGACTAGCCATATACTCTGCTCCAGGTGAACTTACTAACAGAGGGGTCCTAAGGGTTTGGGTTGGTAGTTCAAACTTATCCACGAATCCCCTTGATATGTATGAATGCGATGCACCAGTATCAAAAAGAACAAGGGCGGTAAAAGACTTAACCAAAAACTTACCAATAACCGCGTCTGGCTGCTCTTCAACCTCCTCCACATTAATGTGGTTCACTTGTCCTTTGTTGAATGGATTGGGCTTCTTCCCAACGCTCCCATTACTGTTTCCATTCTTCGCTTCAGGGCACTCCGTGGCGTAGTGTCCAGTCTTCCCGCACTTGAAACAAGTAATGTGGCTCAGGTCTCTCTTGGCGGGTGTGGCTGGATTGGGGCGGTTCTGATTGTTGTTTGCTCCATTCCCATTCCCATTCCTTGGTCCAGTATGATTATGGGTACTTCCTCCATTGTGGGTGTGGCCTCCATGGTTATGAACAAGTCCTCCCGAGTTCGGGGTTAGACGAGGCTTCTACTGAGCTCCTGAGTTGTACCTTCCTTGTCCATACTTCCTTTTACGGCTCCCAATCTGCTTCTACTTCCCTTCAATCATAAGAGCCTTATCTACCAACTCCTGCTGGTTGTTGAATGTTGCCACCATCAACTGCATGCTCATCTCATCGTTCAGCCCTTCCATAAACTTCTCCTGCTTCGCGACATCTGTGGCCACATTGTCAGGGGCATAGCGAGATAACTTGCTAAACTCATCCACGTACTGAGCCACAGTACGGCTCCCCTGGCGTAAGTTGCGAAACTCACGCTTCTTCGTACTCATAGCTCCAGTTGAGACATGGGCTATACAGAAAGCTTCCTGAAACTAATCCCATGTAACAATGGCTATAGGATAGGTGACTATGTAATTCTCCCACCATGAAGTTGCTGGTCCATCCAACTGATGTGCGGCGAAGCGCACCTTCTCAGCATCTGTACATCCTGCAGTGGTTAACTCCCTTCCAATCCTGCAGAGCCAATCATCTGCCAATATCGGCTCGGTGCTACTGGAAAACACCGGCGGCTGCAACCTCAGGAAGCGAGCTAAGTTGTCAACTGGTGGTGGTGGTGGGTTGTTGTTGTTGTTGTTATTGCCTTGGTTCTGAACTAACAACTGCATCAGGGTATTCTGCTGCTGGATCAACTGAGTGAGCTCCGGTGGGAAAGTAAATCCGGGGTCATGTCACGGAGGCATCTGAGGGTGTAGAGGGAAGAGATTAGAATAGAATGAGGTCTAGTGGGAAAAACACTACCCATATGCACATGAGACAAACACAATCATTTCACTCAATCAATCAAGCAAGGGCATACAATCGATCTAACTATCGTTACAAAAGTGCTTGGACTATACTATATACATGGTGGAATACTACTACTGATGTGGTGGTCTTCTAGAAATATTGATCGGTTGAAGACTCCATGATGTCTGCTCCAGCTTCATCTTCATAGTCATCATCGCTATCGTCGGGGTCCGAGTCGGTGTCGTCGATGATGATGTAGTCCTTAGAACGAATCTCCTTGGGTTCTTCGTCTTCTCCTCCTAGCGTGGGGTCTCCCATGAAGACTCCTAGCTTCCTTTCCAGATCGTCATTCTTCTCCACTAGTACGATGATTTCCTCCTCATAATCTTCGTGAGTATCCTTGAGTTCTTCCTCCAGTTCTGTGATCCTTGTCATTGCCTTCTTCAGATCTATCATGCCTGCGCACATCTGGTTCTCCTGGCAATGAATGTGCCAGTTTAACTCCTGGATGAAAGCGGCGATTGATCTATCCTTCCTGGTGTTGATCATCTCCCATTGCTCATCTCGGCGCCCACAAATCTGGTAGATAGTATCCTTAAGCTCCTTATGGTAAACTTCTCCAATGCGCCCCATGGTGATGTGAGCTGCCATGCTCTTTCCTGGACTCTAGGTTGGTGCATCAAAGGAAAACTCTATGGGTTTGGTGACTGGCGCAAATGTCCTTCCTGGAACTTGAACTTGAATCATCCATTGCTCCTTTTCTGGTAATGTGGCGTTGTAAGTCCCGGTGAAGCTTGGTATTCCAATGTTCAGGTACCTGGTGACTTCCTTCAAGTGTCGTCCAAAGGGTGCGTCTTCATCCGGTTGTGCAAAGTTGTTCCTTGCGTCCGCCATCCTAAAGAGTAGAAAATGGAGAGGAGTAAGAAATGAGAAGAGAATAGTGGTCTAGGGCTTTAGCTTAGTGGTTGTGTCCTACACTCAGCGTGTGCTCTGATACCATCTTGTAGCGACCCGACCTCATACGGTCAAGTCTCTATGCTTCAGTGTCATCCCTGGATGGGTAATGCTGACACACACAGTACTTGAAGGATTTATAACAGAGTGGCAATCACACACTTATTACATCGAATGTCTCAAAAGAGAACTTATTACAATAAATATGGCTTAAGGCCATCTAATACGATAATAGCGGAAGGCTTGGAAGATAAAGTGAGTCCATCAACTCCAACGGCATAGCTGAGCTGCACGACAACGACCTAACGAACCTTACTCCTCGTCTGAAAAGTCTGCAACATAATACGTTGCAGCCCGAAACGGGTCAGCACATGGAATATGCTGGCAATGTAACACAGTAGAGCAAAACAAAATAATGCTATCACTATATGCATATATGGCTGGTGGAAAGCTCTATGGTTATAGTGTTTGCGAAAAGCCAATTTTTCCCTACAACAAAGGAATAGATTTTATTTAACTATCATGGTAGTTGAAACATCATTGAGAAGGTTCCTCCAACTCAATCCCAATCAGAAGTAATTATCAACCCAACAATATTAATTTAGAGTGATGAGATACATATGATAATCCAAGTACTAGATACTCAAGATTTGTCCATAACCGGGGACACGGCTAACCATGATTAGTTTATACACTCTACAGAGGTTTTCACACTTTTCCCCACAAGACTCGATCTCCTCCATTGGATTTCTCACACTACATGATGTTTGAGAAACGGATGACCGAGACACAGTCTTTCATAAGCATTAACTCTCTACTCTGGATAGACTATACCACCTACAACCCACTACTTGCTAGCCTATCTCTTCAAGAGCTTCACACAACTTACTCAACTATGCTAGAGCCCATAATAGCTTGTGGCTACACACGGAAGTTTCTAGCATGAAATATCTCAGTTCCCTTTGAGCCTGGGTGGCGGATCGTAGGATTATCACACATGTACTCCGGGATATCCTAGGACAACACTGGATTCTCCAGGTGCCCAACAAGCAATCCACCCAGATGTGTATTAAAGTTGCCACCTTAAGTTGAACCATTAATTATAACTCTCACACCTGTCATGGTTTCACTCAAACCAAATCCACGTCTACGAGCATAGCATAGAAATATAAGCAATACGTAGAAGTAACTCCCAAGGGTTTGTTAATAACAGGGCAATAGGTTCTACCTCATCAACTATTTCCCAACCCACATGTTATCAAGTCCTAACCATGCAATGTTTGAGGATTGAAACTAATGCATAAAAAATGGATGATAAAGGGATATGATCAAAGTGTTACTTGCCTTGCTGATGATCGGCAAAACCTAGAGACTCGTAGTAGCACGCTTCGCACTCCGGGTGTTCTATCGCAAACAAACAATAGCATACATAAGAAATCAAGCAAAGAAGCACGTGTAAAACTCAAATAAGAGTTCTAACCACAAAGTTCAACTGAAGAACTCCGCTTTGCAAAAAGAATCAAATCAAACGGAGCAACAAAACTCAAACGGCGAAAGAAACAAGATCCGTTTACTAATCTGGACTAAAGTCAAATTTTATAGTACTAAAATCTTGTTCAAGTTGATTAAACAGAAAGAGGGTTTCGAGACGAAGATCTAGGCGCTTGAATCGCCTGATTCCGACAAACGAGAGAAAAGATAAACTAAAACGAAAATCGGATCAGAAATCGCGATAAAAAATAATCGTGGAAAATCCAAGAAAAAGAAAACTGACGAACATGCTAACGAACGAACGTTCGCTGTTTGTGGCTAACAAGTGAACACCGTTAGTTAAAACGAACGTACAGACGAATGTCCGCTAAATAAACTAAACCGAGAAAACCGGCGAACTGATCTCGAAAAACGAACATAAGGATTTCTAAAAAAACCAAACCGGTTTTAAAAATAAAACCGAACGGCGGCAACGGCGGTTTATACCTCCGACGAGGTCCGGCGAGGCGAGGCGGCTCCGGCGGGGTCCGGCGGCGGCGGGTGGCGCGGGTGGCACGGGGCGGCGACGGCAGGCGGCGGCAGCTGCAAGAGGCAGCGCAGTCTAGGCAGCGGGGCGGGGTGGTTCGGGTGGTGAGCTGGGGTGTGGGGCGGCGTATATAAGGAGGGGGGCTAGCTTGGGGGAGGGGGCAAGGCGGCGCGGGGAGGAGTCCCGGCCGAACTCGGCTTGTGGCGGCGGCGTGATGTCTACTACACAACCTTCTTCTTGTTGACGTTGTTGGGCCTCCAAGTGCAGAGGTTTGTAGGACAGTAGCAATTTTCCCTCAAGTTGATGACCTAAGGTTTATCAATCGCGAGGAGGCGTAGGATGAAAATGGTCTCTCTCAAGCAACCCTGCAACCAAATAACAAAGAGTCTCTTGTGTCCCCAACACACCCAATACAATGGTAAATTGTATAGGTGCACTAGTTCGGCGAAGAGATGGTGATACAAGTGGTATATGGATGGTAGATAATAGTTTTTGTAATATGAAAATATAAAAACAGCAAGGTAACGAATGATAAAAGTGAGCATAAATGGTATTGCAATGCGTTGAAACAAGGCCTAGGGTTCATACTTTCACTAGTGCAAGTCCTCTCAACAATAATAACATAATTGGATCATATAACTATCCCTCAACATGCAACAAAGAGTCACTCCAAAGTCACTAATAGCAGAGAACAAACGAAGAGATTATGGTAGGGTACGAAACCACCTCAAAGTTATTCTTTCCAATCAATCCGTTGGGCTATTCCTATAAGTGTCACAAACAGCCCTAGAGTTTGTACTAGAATAACACCCTAAGACACAAATCAACCAAAACCCTAATGTCACCTAGATACTCCAATGTCACCTCAAGTATCCGTGGGTATGATTATACGATATGCATCACACAATCTCAGATTCATCTATTCAACCAACACAAAGTACCTCAAAGAGTGCCCCAAAGTTCTACCGGAGAATCACGACGAAAACGTGTGCCAACCCCTATGCGTAGGTTCATGGGCGGAACCCGCAAGTTGATCACCAAAACATACATCAAGTGAATCACGTGGTATCCCATTGTCACCACAGATACGCGGGGCAAGACATATATCAAGTGTTCTCAAATCTTTAAAGACTCAATCCGATATGATAACTTCAAAGGGGAAACTCAATTCATTACAAGAGAGTAGAGGGGGAGGAGAAACATAAGATCCAACTATAATAGCAAAGCTCGCGATACATCAAGATCGTGCCAAATCAAGAACACGAGAGAGAGAGAGAGAGATCAAACAAATAGCTACTGGTACATACCCTCAGCCCTGAGGGAGAACTACTCCCTCCTCGTCATGGAGAGCACCAGGATGATGAAGATGGCCACCGGAGAGGGATTCCCCCTCCGGTAGGGTGCCGGAATGGGTCTAGATTGGCTTTCGGTGGCTACGGAGGCTTCTGGCGGCGGAACTCCCGATCTATTGTGTTCCTCGATAGTTTTAGGGTACGTGGGTATATATGGGTGAAAGAGATACGTCAGGGGAGCCATGAGGGGCCCACGAGGGTGGAGGGCGTGCCCCCTACCTCGTGCCTCCTCGAAGCTTCCCTTATGTGCACTTCAAGTCTTCTGGGCTTCATTCTTTCCAAAAATGAGTTCCGTGAAGTTTCAGGTCAATTGGACTCCATTTGTTTTTCCTTTTCTTCGAAACCCTAAAACAAGGTAAAAAACAGAAACTGGCAGTGGGCTCTGAGTTAATAGGTTAGTCCCAAAAATGATATAAAAGTGTATAATAAAGCCCATAAACATCCAAAACAGTAGATAATATAGCATGGAGCAATAAAAAATTATAGATACATTGGAGACGTATCAGCATCCCCAAGCTTAATTCCTGCTCGTCCTCGAGTAGGTAAATGATAAAAACAAATTTTTTGATGCGGAGTGCTACTTGGCATAATTTCAATGTAATTCTTCTTAATTGTGGTATGAATATTCAGATCCGAAAGATTCAAGATAAAAGTTCATATTGACATAAAAATGATAATACTTCAAGCATACTAACTAAGCAATTATGTCTTCTCGAAATAACATGGCCAAAGAAAGTTCATCCCTACAAAATCATATAGTTTAGCCATGCTCCATTTTCGTCACACAAGAATGCTCTCATCATGCACAACCTCGATGACAAGCCAAGCAATTGTTTCATACTTTAGTAATCTCAAACCTATAAACTTTCACGCAATATATGAGCTTGAGCCATGGACATAGCACTATGGGTGGAATAGAATATAATGAGGGGGGTTATGTGGAGAAGACAAAAAAGTAGAAAGTCTCACATCAACGAGGCTAATCAATGGGCTATGGAGATGCCCACCGATTGATGTTAATGCAAGGAGTAGGGATTGCCATGCAACGGATGCACTAGAGCTATAAATGTATGAAATCTCAACAAAAGAAACTAAGTGGGTGTGCATCCAACTTGCTTGCTCATGAAGACCTAGGGCACTTGAGGAGTCCCATTGTTGGAATATACAAGCCAAGTTCTATAATGAAAAATTCCCACTAGTATATGAAAGTGACAAAACAAGAGACTCTCTACTATGAAGATCATGGTGCGACTTTGAAGCACAAGTGTGGTAAAAGGATAGTAACATTGTCCCTTCTCTCTTTTTCTCTCATTTTTTGGGCCTTCTCTTTTTTATGGCCTTTCTCTTTTTTTGGGGCCTTCTCTTTTTTTATGGCCTTTCTCTTTTTTTTTTATTCCTCACTTGGGACAATGCTCTAATAATGATGATCATCACACTTCTATTTTTTACAACTCAATGATTACAACTCGATACTAGAACAAAGATGACTCTATATGAATGCCTCCGGTAGTGTACCAGGATTAGCAATGATGCATGAGTGACATGTATGAAAGAATTATGAATGGTGGCTTTGCCACAAATACGATGTCAACTACATGATCATGAAAGCAATATGACAATGATGAATGTGTCATGATAAACTGAATGGTGGAAAGTTGCATGGCAATATATCTCGGAATGGCTATGGAAATGCCATAATAGGTAGCTATGGTGGATGTTTTGAGGAAGATATAAGGAGGTTTATGTGTGACAGAGTGTATCATATCACGGGGTTTGGATGCACCGGCGAAGTTTGCACCAACTCTCAATGTGAGAAAGGGCAATGCACGGTACCGAAGAGGCTAGCAAGGATGGAAGGGTGAGACTGCGTATAATCCATGGACTCAACATTAGTCATAAAGAACTCACATACTTATTGCAAAAAGCCTACAAGTCATCAAAAACCTCGGCACCACGCGCATGCTCCTAGGGGGGTAGATTGGTAAGAAAAGACCATCACTCGTCCCCGACCGCCACTCATAAGGAGGAAAATCAAATAACACCTCATGTTTCAAATTTGTTACACAACGTTTACCATACGTGCATGCTACGGAACATGCAAACTTTAACACAAACATTTCTCAATTTCACAACTACTCAACTAGCACGACTTTGATATTATTATCTCCATATCTCAAAACAATCATCAAGCATGAAACTTCTCTTAATATTCAACACACTCATAAGAAAGTTTTATTATTCTTGAATACCTAGCATATTAGGATTTTAAGAAAATTACCATGCTATTAAGACTCTCAAAATAATCTAAGTGAATCATGAGAGTTCATCTATTTCTTCAAAATAAAACTACCACCGTGCTCTAAAAAGATATAAGTGAAGCACTAGAGCAACAACAAACTACTCCGGAAGATATAAGTGAAGATCAATGAGTAGTCGAATAATTATGCAACTATGTGAAGACTCTCTAACATTTAATAATTTCAGATCTTGGTATTTTATTCAAACAGCAAGCAAATAAAAATAAAATGACATTCTAAAAATTGAAAACATCATGTGAAGAAGCAAAAACTTAGGATCAACCGAAACTAACCGATAGTTGTTGAAGAAGAAAGGTGGGATGCCAACCGGGGCATCCCCAAGCTTAGATGCTTGAGAATTCTTGAAATATTATCTTGGGATGCCTTGGGCATCCCCAAGCTTGAGATTTTGTGTCTCCTTAATTCCTCTCATATCACGGTCTCCCTAAATCTCAAAAGCTTCATCCACACAAAACTCAACAAGGACTCGTGAGATAAGTTAGTATAAACCATTGCAAAAACCTTATCATACTCTACTGTAGAAAATAACTAAAATTATTTTTCAACATTGCATACTAAATGCCTCTGCATATTTAATAGTCCTATCCTCAAATAGAATCATTAAAGAAGCAAACATATGCAAACAATGCAAACATAACAGCAATCTGCCTAAACAGGATAGTCTGTAAAGAATGCTGCAACATCCATACTTCCCTAGCTCCAAAAATTATGAAAGAAAATTCACACTGTAGTAAATATATAAGATCTTAATATGCAAAATGTTTCAACATTTTATCACATTCTGACTTTTCTAGGGAATTATTGCAACAGCGGTAAGCTTTCTGTTTTCAAACAGCAACATGTATACTTGTAACATAGGCATAGTAAAGACTATCAATGCCACTTTTATTGAAATAAAAGATGCAAAAAATTGTTCTAAATAACAGAAAGAAAATCCTAACAAAATAAATTGACGCTCCAAGCAAAACACATATCATGTGGTGAATAAAAATATAGCTCCAAGTAAAGTTACCGATGAACGAAGACGAAAGGGGGGATGCCTTCCGGGGCATCCCCAAGCTTAGGCTCTTGGTTGTCCTTGAATATTACCTTGGGGTGCCTTGGGAATCCTCAATATTAGGCTCTTGCCACTCCTTATTCCATAGTCCATCGAATCTTTACCCAAAACTTGAAAACTTCACAACACAAAACTTAAAGTAGAAAACTCATAAGCTCCGTTAGCGAAAGAAAACAAAACACTACTTCAAGGTACTGTAATGAACTCATTATTTATTTATATTGGTGTTAAAACTAATGTATTCCAACTTCTCTATGGTTTATAAACTCTTTTACTAGCCATAGATTCATCAAAATAAGCGGACAACACACGAAAAACAGAATCTGTCAAAAACAGAACAGTCTGTAGTAATCCGGATCAAACGTATACTTCTGAAACTCATAAAATTCTCAAATAAATTGCTGGACTTGAGGAATTTATCTATTAATAATATTAAAAAAGAATTAACTAAATATCACTCTCCAAACAATGGCAGCAATTCTCGTGAGCGCTAAAGTTTCTGTTTTTTACAGCATGATCAACAAGACTTTCCCCAAGTCTTCCCAAAGGTTCTACTTGGCACAAACACTAATTAAAAGCATAAAACCACATCTAAACAGAGGCTATATGAATTATTTATTACTAAACAGGAGCAAAAAGTAAGGAACAAAATAAAGTTGGGTTGCCTCCCAACAAGCGCTATCGTTTAACGCCCATAGCTAGGCATGATGATTTCAATGATGCTCACATAAAGGATAAGAATTGAAACATAAAGAGAGCATCATGAAGAATATGACTAGCACATTTAAGTCTAACCCACTTCCTATGCATAGGGGTTTTGTGAGCAAACAACTTATGGGAACAATAATCAACTAGCATAGGAAGGCAAAACAAGCATGACTTCAAAACTTTAAGCACATAGAGAGGAAACATGATATTATTGCATTTCCTACAAGCATATGTTCCTCCCTCATAATAATTTTCAGTAGCATCATGAATGAATTCAACAATATAACTATCACATAAATCATTCTTTTCATGATCTACAAGCATAGAATTTTTATTACTCTCCACATAAGCAAACTTCTTCTCATGAATAATAGTGGGAGCAAACTCAACAAAATAACTATCATGTGAGGCATAATCCAATTGAAAACTAAAGTCATGATGACAAGTTTCATGGATATCATTATTCTCTATAGCATACAAGTCATCACAATAATCATCATAGATATCAACTTTGTTCTCATAATCAATTGGAACCTCTTCCGGAATAGTGGATTCATCACAAAATAAAGTCATGACCTCTCCGAAACCACTTTCATCAACATAATCATCATAAATAGGAGGCATACTTTCATCATAATAAAAAAATTCATCAAAACTTGGGGGATAAAAAATATCATCTTCATCAAACATAGCTTCCCCAAGCTTGTGGCTTTGCATATCATTAGCATCATGGATATTCAAGGAATTCATACTAACAACATTGCAATCATGCTCATCATTCAAATATTTAGTGCCAAACATTTTACATATTTCTTCTTCTAGCACTTGAGCACAATTATCCTTTCCATCATACTCACGAAATATATTAAAAAGGTGAAGCGTATGAGACAAACTCAATTCCATTTTTTTGTAGTTTTCTTTTATAAACTAAACTAGTGATAAAACAAGAAACTAAAAGACTTGATTGCAAGATCTAAAGATATACCTTCAAGTGATCACCTCCCTGGCAACGGCACTAGAAAAAGAGCTTGATGTCTACTACACAACATTCTTCTTGTTGACGTTGTTGGGCCTCCAAGTGCAGAGGTTTGTAGGACCGTAGCAAATTTCCCTCAAGTGGATGACCTAAGGTTTATCAATCCGTAGGAGGAGTAGGATGAAGATGGTCTCTCTCAAGCAACCCTGCAACCAAATAACAAAGAGTCTCTTGTGTCCCCAACACACCCAATACAATGGTAAATTGTATAGGTGCACTAGTTCGGCGAAGAGATGGTGATACAAGTGGTATATGGATGGTAGATAATAGCTTTTGTAATCTGAAAATATTAAAACAGCAAGGTAACGAATGATAAAAGTGAGCGTAAACGGTATTGCAATGCATTGAAACAAGGCCTAGGGTTCATACTTTCACTAGTGCAAGTCCTCTCAATAATAATAACATAATTGGATCATATAACTATCCCTCAATATGCAACAAAGAGTCACTCCAAAGTCACTAATAGCGGAGAACAAACGAAGAGATTATGGTAGGGTACGAAATCACCTCAAAGTTATTCTTTCCAATCAATCCGTTGGGCTATTCCTGTAAGTGTCACAAACAGCTCTAGAGTTAGTACTAGAATAACACCTTAAGACACAAATCAACCAAAACCCTAATGTCACCTAGATACTCCAATGTCACCTCAAGTATCCGTGGGTATGATTATACGATATGCATCACATAATCTCAGATTCATCTATTCAACCAACACAAAGGACCTCAAAGAGTGCCCCAATGTTCTACCGGAGAATCACGACGAAAACGTGTGCCAACCCCTATGCATAGGTTCATGGGCGGAACCTGCAAGTTGATCACCAAAACATACATCAAGTGAATCACGTGGTATCCCATTGTCACCACAGATACACACGGCATGACATACATCAAGTGTTCTCAAATCTTTAAAGACTCAATCCGATAAGATAACTTCAAAGGGGAAACTCAATTCATTACAAGAGAGTAGAGGGGGAGGAGAAACATAAGATCCAACTATAATAGCAAAGCTCGCGATACATCAAGATCGTGCCAAATCAAGAACACGAGAGAGAGAGAGAGAGAGAGAGATCAAACACATAGCTACGGGTACATACCCTCAGCCCTGAGGGAGAACTACTCCCTCCTCGTCATGGAGAGCATCGGGATGATGAAGATGGCCACCGGAGAGGGATTCCCCCTCCGGCAGGGTGCCGAAATGGGTCTAGATTGGCTTTCGGTGGCTATAGAGGCTTCTGGCGGCGGAACTCCCAATCTATTGTGTTCCTTGATAGTTTAGGGTACGTGGGTATATATGGGTGAAAGAGATACGCCAGGGGAGCCACGAGGGGCCCACGAGGGTGGAGGGCGTGCCCCCTACCTCGTGGCCTCCTCGAAGCTTCCCTTACATGCACTTCAAGTCGTCTGGGCTTCTTTCTTTCCAAAAATGAGTTCCGTGAAGTTTCAGGTCAATTGGACTCCGTTTGATTTTCCTTTTCTTCGAAACCCTAAAACAAGGTAAAAAAACAGAAAATGGCACTGGACTCTGGGTTAATAGGTTAGTCCCAAAAATGATATAGAAGTGTATAATAAAGGCCATAAACATCCAAAACAGTAGATAATATAGCATGGAGCAATCAAAAATTATAGATACGTTGGAGACATATCACGGCGCGGTCTCCTGGAGGGAGACGGCGGCGTGGGGCGATTGGGCCGGCCTGGCTCGGTTGGGCTTCGGTCCAGCCGGGCGCTGAAGATTTTTTTTTAAAAATAATTTCGTCGAAACTTAAATAAATCCTAGAAAATAAAATAAAATTCTAAAAATGCCAAAATAAATTTTCATCGTCTAAATAAAATATTTAGAAGAAGATGAACATTTTCTTGGCCCTAAAATGCAACTTTGAAAAACTTGCTATTTTTCTAATTCGAATAAAATATCAATAAACTCCGAATAAAATCCAATATTTGATTTTAATATTTTTCCTCCAATATTTCATTTATTTTGGAAAAGTCATATTATCTCCTCTCATATATTTTAATATGAAATATTTTTGGAGAGAAAAATAATTAAAACCAAAATCCTCGTTTCAATATTCGATAGAATTCAAATATGAAAACAGTGAAATCCCCAACTCTCTCCGAGGGTCCTTGGGTTTCTTAGAATTTCGAGGATCGCGAAATGAAATGCGGCAAAATATGATATGCAGGAATGATCTATGTATAACATTCCAAATTGGAAATTTGGGATGTTACAGTCGCTTTGCTACTGTGGCCTCAACTCGCCTCTGTTTGTCTCTAAGATGTCATCTTGCTTCAGCCGCCTGTATCTGCAATTCTTCTTCGGCGATTGGACTGAAATATGGGGATGTTGTTTTGCTACAAGTGAACTCACGTCTGATTTCAAGCACCGCAATTTGTCCGTGCTCAGGGTCTTTGGGTTGCAGTATAAGATTGTGAATGACCGCCCTGGAGGACATATACCAATGTGTGAATACTGTAAACACACGGCATGAAAGTGCATATCTCTATAGAGAAACAATCAGCCGGCCACACCTGTGAACACATTGGACATGGGAATCAGCTTACGTCAGGGATATTTTGCCAAGATGTCACGTGGAGTGCTGGTGGTGGCATGTATACAACCAAGTGCTAGTACTACTTGTGGCAAGATTTCAATTGGTGTGACACGTATCCCAATGCAATGATTATTCCAAGGAAAGACAACCAAGCATGTGCCGGTACTTCATAAAATCATCAGACTGTGTTCAACATTATCCAGCTTCAGCACCTGCATTCATTTGAGAAAAATACCATGTGCTATCTATTCCATCTATTTTATCAGCACGTATTAAATTATTTGAGAACAATTATTCTAGGTATGTGGTATTTTGTCGCACGATCATTATTCATTATAAAGGTGTTACAAAGGGGGTGTGCGCTAATACTATTTTTGCACTAGTGCGTTCGTGCTGTGCTGCTGGGCGGATACATGCGCAAGTTGCCCGTGTCTGCCTTTTCCAACGCTGCGGCTGACTCTCATGTCTGTGTCGGCTTACAACGTCACGGTCGGCTCTCCGTTTGCATCGGCTTACAATACCACGGCCGACTCTCCCGTCTGCACCGGCTTACAACGCCGCGGCCGGCTCATCTATCTGCTCCTGCGTCCGATTTGGTCATGCTTGATTTCAGCGTCACCATGGTGATCATCAACTCCGTAGTGGATAATTTCTGGTTTAACATATCAGGTGAAATCCATCCAGTATATTTTTTATATATTGCTTTTCTTTAAAAGAGCAATTACCCTGGTTTGCAAGTTCTCCAATGCAGGACAAGTTATATCACTGAGTTATTGACAGACTCATACCGGTTTATATCACGATCAAATATGGAGAATCTCAAGACAACTCTTCGAGTCGCCTTAAGACTCGGGGGCTACAATGGCATGACTCGGCAAAATTGGCCAGTATCAATAATCCAGAACTCCGGGTCATTGGAGGGGAAAAATACCCCGGCCCCGGAGACTACGGCTATATTGATAAGTATTTAAAGGCCGTCAGAAAATTTCTGGTTCAAAATGAAGAATGCCGGTTTAAAATCCGGCTCAAGAAAAATTATAGGGATCAAAGAGAGTTTGTTGCACAGCACAACTCAAACATAGGCACCCGGCGAGCACAGCTCAGAAATATATCACTTGGGGGCTTCCGGTTTATTGAGCTAAGCTATGATTACCCTTTGATCCAGCTCATAGCCACATTTACATGTCATTTGGGGGCTTCTTGTTCAAACATAGGTCATATTCAAACCAAAGAGAACATAGCTGTCATTACCCTCTTGATCGGCGCAATGCCAAACTCACTAGGGGGCTTCTTGATCGTATTCGAATCATAGCTTAACCCCTTTTGGGTCTGACTTGGATCGTATTTGAATCAGGGTCGTTAAAAACCTCTCAAGGTCATTTAGGGGCTTCCTGTTCAAACACAGATCGTATTCGAACCAAAGAGAACATAGTTGTCGGTACCCTCTTGATCGGCGCAACGCCAAAGCCACTGGGGGCTACATGATCGTATTCGAATCCTAGCTTAACCCCTTTGGTCCGGTTCACTGATCGTATTCGAATCAGAAGCCTCAAATTCTTCTTTCTATTTTTCTTAAGTTTTTTTAAAACAGTCTTTTGGGTTTGTCTTGAGACTTTTTGTTCATATCTGAAGCATATATGTGGTTTCGATTAACCTGGCTTCACTTCGGATGATAAGTCGCCATATATGACAATCATAAACATTTGGAAGTTTTTTGGCTTCTAAAGATTGGGTTATCACCCTTACTGCATAGGTATCCTAAACCGGCAGTATGATTCAATATCACAGGAACCGGTTTTTCAAACCGGGTTATATTATTCAAATCTTTAATAGCCAACATGGCTGGATTTTTATTATGGTTATCAATAACCAATATTACGATTGAGGTTTTCAAAGTCGCTTCAGCGCAATGGATATTATTTTATCAATGGATATAATTTATTGTACAATTGAAGGAATAGTCCCGAGTCGCTGCAGGCTTACGACCCGACACTTGGGGGCTACATTACTCAAGTTGATATTACATCAAATATTCAAGTCCCATGTCACTGCCATCATGCACCACGACACTTGGGGGCTAATGCAAAGTCATTTTTACTGGCCTTATTGAAGACCCGACTCATCACATCATAATGAGCCGGCCCTTGGGGGCTACCAATTGCTCCTGTCAGCAATTTAAGGAAATATATATAAAGTCCTAGCTCAATATTATCTTACTGAGCCGGCCCTTGGGGGCTACATGTTGCTGCTCAAGTCTACATCTACAACGTCCCTGCTCATTATTGCATAATGACCCGGCCCTTGGGGGCTACGCTGGTTGAAGTTTTGATGAGCATAAGGCAATTACAAGTCCTAGGTTGCTGCAAGCATGACAACCCGGCACTTGGGGGCTACAGGTGATATGCACATAAGAAAAATCTTCAAATTCTTAGTTTGGAGTAGACCAGATTAACCCGGTGTCTGCAACAATCATGACCCGGCATCATTTATTTATAACCCGACAATTTTGGCAATCATAAATCGGCAAGATCTACATCTTTAAGCCGGCTAAATATCAGTTGAATATTTCAAAGACCAATATTTTTTTCAAGTATGAGCATTGAAGGCCGACTCAAATGGATTATTCTTTATAATATTTCTCTACAAGAGCCAATGTCAGCAAATTGGTTATGAAGCTGGCCTATTGACCCGGATTTTTTAGAAGAAGTTCCTGGATTTTTGCATTGGCAAGGTTTGGACATATCTGTTAAAAGAGATTTGCTATAAGATCTTCAATATGCATCCAAGAGGAAATGACAAGGACTTAAAGATGATCAGGTGCCGGTTCAGGAAAAAATTTAACCCGGAGCACAACTTATCAAGTTTGTTCTTGTGTTTATTTTACAGGATCAGTTTAACATGGATAAATCCAAATTAAACTGGGGGCTAATGTCGGGGATATACCCCGCGGTATGACCTGGCCAGAAGTATGACCCGACCGAGCTTGGCGTTTTCATTGGTAACCCGCCGGAGTGGCGACTCACGAACCTGGCGACTCACGGATGGCCCTAATGGCAGGTCAGATAGAAGATTAGGCCCAAGACCCAAAAGGCCGACTCATGTTTATGATGGGCCGGTTTAAGAGGAAAGGCATAAGGAATATTCTCTTACAAAGGAAGCAAGACTAGGACTCCACTTGTAATAGGTTAATCCTAATCCTACTAGGACTAGTCATGTAACCTGCCCCTTCAACATATATAAGGAGGGGCAGGGCTCCCCAAAGAGGGACAAGCAACAAGAAACAATCTCTAGGGCTAGACATAAAGGGGGAGCCGGCTTATGCAGTGACTCTCTCATGATCATAATGAGATCTAGCCACAAACAGCATGTAGGGCTATTACTGGAAGATGTTTCCCGGGGCCCGAAACTGTCTAAATCCTTGTCTTGTGTTGCGTCTCTCTGGTCCCGATCAACCCCTCTCAAGCTACCGCATAGATGCGTTGGCCTCGCGACTAAGTCCTGACACTAAGGACATCTGCCATGACAATTCCACGACAAGAGGGGTATTAAATAGCATAATGGGTCTGAACATATAATCTTCCACCAAATAAACCATATAGTAATCAACTACAATATGTAATCAACACTACTAGTCACCCACAAGCACCAATCTAAGGTTCCGGTACAAAGATTGAACACAAGAGATTGATGACCCACAAGTACAGGGGGTCAATTGTAGCTCTTTTAGATAAGTAAGAATGTCGAACCCAACGAGGAGCAGAAGGAAATGACAAGTGGTTTTTAGCAAGGTAATGTCTGCAAGTGTTGAAATTGTAAGTAACAGAGTAGTTTGATAGCAAGATAATATGTAACGAGCAAGTAACGATAGTAGTAACAAAAGTGCAGCAAGGTAGACCAATCCTTTTGAGGCAAAGGACTGGCCAAAACGGTCTCTTATGATAAGCAAAGCGTTCTTGAGGGTACACAGGAATTTCATGTAGTCACTTTCATCATGTTGGCTTAATTCGTGTTCGGTACTTTGATAATTTGATATGTGGGTGGACCGGTGCTTAGGTGTTGTTCTTACTTGAACAAACCTCCTACTTATGATTAACCCTCCCGCAAGCATCTGCAACTACGAGAAAAGTATTAAGAATAAATTCTAACCATAGCATTAAACTTATGGATCCAATCAGTCCCTCACGGAATAACGCATAAACTAGGGTTTAAGCTTCTGTCACTCTCGCAACCCATCATCTAATTGCTACTCCACAATGCCTTCCCTTAGGCCCAAATATGGTGAAGTGTCATGTCGTCAATGTTCACATGACACCACTAAGGGAATCACAACATACATACTATCAAAATATCGAACACATATCAAGTTCACATGATTACTTGCAACATGATTTCTCCCGTGACATCAAGAACAAAATTAACTACTCACAAACAATAATCATGCTCCATATCAGAGGGGTATTAAATAGAATATTGGATCTTAACATATAATCTTCCACCAAACAAACCATATAGTAATAAACTACAAGATGTAATCAACACTACTAGTCACCCACAAGCACCAATCTATAGTTCCGGTAACATGATTGAAAACGAGAGATGAACTAGGGTTTGAGAGGAGATGGTGTTGTTGAAGATGTTGATGGATATTGCCCTCCCCAAGATGGGAGAGTTGTTGGTGATGATGATGACGATGATTTCCTCCTCCGGGAGGGAAGTTCCCCCAGCAGAATCGCTTCGCCGGAGGGCAAAAGTGCTCCTGCCCAAGTCTCGCCTCAAGACGGCGGCGCTTCGTCTCGAAAGTCCTCTCTTTATTTTTTTTCTAGGTCAAAATGACTTATATACCGGAAGATGGGCACCGGAGGTGGGCCTGGGTGAGCACAACCCACCAGGGCGCGCCTGGGCTCCCTGGCACGCCCAGGTGGGTTGTGCCCACCTGGTGGGCCTCCTCGGGTACTTATTTGCTCCAATACTCATCATATATTCCATAAAAATTCTCCATGAAGTTTCAGCTTGTTTGGAGTTGTGCAAAATAGGTGGCCTGGTGTAGCTTTTCTAGGTCCAGATTTTCAGCTGCCGGAATTCTCCCTCTTTGTGTGTACCTTGTAAATTATGACGGAGAAGGCATTAGAATCACTCCAAAAAGCATTATTATGGATCAAAAAATTATAAATAACAGTAAGAAACATGATGCAAAATGGACATATCAACTCCCCCAAGCTTAGACCTCGCTTGTCCTCAAGCGAAAACCGAAATCGAAAAACATGTCCACATGCTTAAAGAGAGAGAGGTGTCAATAAAAACAAAATGCGGACATAGAAGCATCATGTTCATTATTATAACAACAACAAAATTAAACATAAGGCTTTCATCATAGAACTTTTATAATATACTTCTCATGAATAAGTAACAATTCATCACACAATTGAAGTATAAAGCAAAAACTCTATTAGAAACCAACAAACTATGTTCTTAGTCAACTTTGCAACTACAATTCATCATCTTTTCAGGAAGGGTCACGTATCGGAGCCTTTAGGCAAGTCCACATACTCAACCATCATATAGTCTTCTATGATTGCTGACACTCATCGCGTAGACATGAGCAAAACGTTTCAACCAGACACATAGAAAGATAGGAGCTTATAGTTTTGCCTCCCAAGGTATTCACCTCAAGGGTGATGTCAACAATAATAACTCATGCTATCTATATTCAACTGGACATATGTGTCTGGATCTTTCCTCACCACATGATGCTTGCCAAAGGAGAAAATAAAAAGGAGTAGAAGGAAAAACTTTGAGTGTTTGCATAAAAGTAAATACGTAAAAGTAAAAGATAGGCCCTTCGCAGAGGGAAGCAGAGGTTTCCATGCACTTATTTGTTTGTATGCTCAACCCCTTAGTGCAAAAGAATGTCATGTTGCATTGCCCCTTGTGATAGCGACCTTTATTATGTAGTCTGTCGCTTTTATTCTTCACCATCACAAGTTCGTGCAACGCTCAGTTTTCTCTGACACAAAATGATCTCACACATTTAGAAGCAATTTTTATTGCCTTTTTTACACAGATGACAACTTACTTGAGGGATCTTGCTCAATCCCTAGGTAGGTATGGTGGACACTTGAAAATAAGATTTGGGTTTAAGGGTTTTTGGATGCACAAGTAGTATCTCTACTTAGTGCGGAATTTTTGGCTAGCAAAGATAGGGGGCAAGCACCACATGTTAAAGGATCCATAACAATATGACTTCTATGTGAATATAAACAAACATAAACCATTAAGTTGTGTTCGTTGTCCAACGCCAACAATTTTGGCATATAATATTTTGATGAGGGCTCAAAATCACAAAAGATTTCTAGGATAGTATATTTAAATGTGAACCTTCTCTTCCCTTATTAATTCTTTCATGAGTTGCATCATTGACTAATGATATGTTTGTCAATCTTTAATAAAATTTTCTACTTATACTTTTCCTTATGTGGTGTCATCACGTACCATAAGATTAGTATATGATATTTTCTTCATTTATTTCCTTTCTTTTATTTATTTCCTTTCTCTTTTACTTTTATTTTATTTGCAAAATAAAAGTAAATAAAGCAAAAACTCAAACTAAACTTCATTATATATCTCGCACACGATTACAAGGATAGATCACTAAGCAAACTCTCAAAGAAAGGATCGAACTAAACTTTTATTCATATAAAGCAAAAGATCGAACTAAAATAAGTAAAGGCAAAAAATAGTGGGTTGACACGATATCGGGGCACCTCTCTCAAGCTTGGTGGAAGCCAAGGGGAGTGCCCATACCCGATACTCAATTCTCGTTTGGTGGTGAAGAAGATGATGGTGATGAAGAAGAGATCTTATCCTCGGATTTCCATGGTAGTGGTCCACCATCATAAGAGGAGGAGTGAGTCTCACGGGTCCTGCAACTAGCAGCCAAACTCGTACCTTTAAACCTCGCCTCATATTCAAAGACTTGGTTTTGGTGGTCATAGATCTGGCTTTGGAGGAAGTTGATTTTCTCATTGAGGGTGAAGACGATGTCCTTCAAGGGCTTGCCATCCACCTTGAGATCACGGGAGAGGTCCATGAACATAAGGTGATTAGCGTTGAGCCCACACTCCACCATCCCCTTGCACCGGAAGATGTCTTGCTCCATAGCTTCAAGCCTGGCTTCCACGGTCCCCCCCTTGGGACATGGCACATCACGGAGGTGAAGCACCCCCTCATGTGTCTGGATGGTCTGAGGGTGCTGCACCACCTCCCGCAGATATGGGTTGATGACGTTCTTGAAGAGATTGTCCTTGGAGGAGCTTGAGATGGCCATGGTGGATGGGACCTGGCAGAAAAATGGCAAGAAAAGAGAACAGAGGATTTCTCCACGATACGGTGATCAACAGGTTCGGGAAGTTGATAACCCACAAGTATAGGGGATCGCAACAGTTTTCGAGGGTAGAGTATTCAACCCAAATTTATTGATTCGACACAAGGGGAGCCAAAGAATATTCTCAAGTATTAGCAGCTGAGTTGTCAATTTAACCACACTTGGAAACTTAATATCTGCATCAAGGTATTTAGTAGCAAAGTAATATGATAGTAATGGTAATGGTGGTAAAAGGTAACGATAGAAAAAGTAATATTTTTGGTGTTTTATAGTGATGATAACAATAGCAACGGTGAAGTAAATACGCGGGGAACAATATATGGAAAGCTCGTAGGCAATGGATCGGTGATGGAGAATTATGCCGGATGCGGTTCATCATGTAACAGTCATAACCTAGGGTGACACAGAACTAGCTCCAGTTCATTAATGTAATGTAGGCATGTATTTCGAATATAGTCATACGTGCTTATGGAAAAGAACTTGCATGACATCTTTTGTCCTACCCTCCCGTGGTAGCAAGGAACTAGCGGAAACTAAAGGATATTAAGGCCTCCTTTTAATAGAGTACCAGAACAAAGCATTAACACATAGTGAATACACGAACTCCTCAAACTACGGTCATCATCGGTAAGTATCCCGATTATTGTCACTTCGAGGTTAACGGATCATAACACATAATAGGTGACTATAGACTTGCAAGATAGCATCAAGAACTCTCATATATTGATGAAAACATAATAGGTTCAGATCTGAAATCATGGCACTCGGGCCCTAGTGACAAGCATTAAGCATAGCAAAGCCATAGCAACATCAATCTCGGAACATAGTGGATACTAGGGATCAAACCCTAACAAAACTAACTCGATTACATGATAAATCTCATCTAACCCATCACCGTCTAGCAAGCCTACGATGGAATTACTCACGCACGACGGTGAGCATCATGAAATTGGTGATGGAGGATGGTTCATGATGACGATGGCGACGGATTCCCCTCTCTGGAGCCCCGAACAGACTCCAGATCAGCCCCCCCGAGAGAGTTTAGGGCTTGGCGGCGCTCCGTATCGTAAAATGTGATGAATCCTTCTCCCTGGTTTTTTCTCCCCGAAAGTGAATATATGGAGTCAGGGTTGAGGTCGGTGGAGCGTCAGGGGGCCCACGAGGCAGGGGGCGCGCCCAGGGGTGTCGGGCGCGCCCCCACCCTTGTGGACAGGTGGAGGCCCCCCTGACGTGGATCTTCCTTCCAGTATTTTTTATATATTCCAAAATAATTCTCCGTTGATTTTCAGGTCATTCCTAGAACTTTTATTTCTACACAAAACTTACACAATGGCAATTCTGCTGAAAACAGCGTCAGTCCGGGTTTGTTCTATTCAAATCATGCAAGTTAGAGTCCAAAACAAGGGCAAAAGTGTTTAGAAAAGTAGATACGACGGAGACGCATCAACTCCCCAAAGCTTAAACATTTGCTTGTCCTCGAGGAATTTAGTTGATAAACTGAAAGTGATAAAGAAAAACTTTTACAAACTCTGTTTGCTCTTGTTGCTGTAAATATGTAAATCCAGCATTCATGTTTTCATCAAAGATTATGAACTAACCATATTCACAATAACATTTAGGTCTCATGTTTACTCATATCAATGGCATAATCAACTAGCGAGCAATAATAATAAATCTCGGATGACAACACTTTCTCAAAACAATCATGATATGATATAACAAGATGGTATCTTGCTAGCCCTTTCTGAGACCGCAAAACATAAATGCAGAGCACCTTTAAAGATCAAGGACTGCTAGATATTGTAATTCATGGTAAAAGAGATCCAGTCAAGTCATGCTCAATGTAAACTAACAGTAATGGATGCAAATGACAGCGGTGCTCTCCAACTGGTGCTTTTTGATAAGAGGATGATGACTCAGCATAAGAGTAAATAGATAGGCCCTTCGCAGAAGGAAGCAGAGATTTGTAGAGGTGCTAGAGCTCGGTTTTGAAATAGATATGCATAATATTTTGAGCGGTATACTTTCTTTGCCAACATAGCAACCAAGAGATGGCGATATATTCCATGCTACACACATTATAGGCGGTTCCCAAATAGAATGGTAAATTTTATACTCCCCCTCCACCAACAAGCATCAATCCATGGCTTGCTCAAAACAACGAGTGCCTCCAACTAAAAAGAGTCCCGGGGGAGTTTTGTTTGCAGTTATTTTGATTTGATTTGCATAAAGCATGGGACTGGACATACCGGTGACCAACCATTTTCTCGTGAGTGAAGAGCGGAGTCCACTCTTGAGAATAACCCGCCTAACATGGAAGATACGGACAACCCTAGTTGATACATGAGCTATTCGAGCATACAAAACAGAATGTTTATTTGAAGGTTTAGAGTTTGGCACATACAAATTTACTTGGAATGGCAGGTAGATACCGTATATAGGTAGGTATGGTGGACTCATATGGAACAACTTTGGGGTTTATGGAATTGGATGCACAAGCAGTATTCCCGCTTAGTACGGGTGAAGGCTAGCAAAAGACTGGGAAGCGACCAGCTAGAGAGCGACAACAGTCATGAACATGCACTAAAATTAATCAACACCGAATGCAAGCATGAGTGGGATATAATGCACCATGAACATAAATATCGTAGAGGCTATGTTTATTTTGTTTCAACTACATGCATGAACATGTGCCAAGTCAAGCCACTCGAATCGTTCAAAAGAGGATACCACCCTATCATACCACATCACAAACATTTTAATAGCATGTTGGCACGCAAGGTAAACCATTATAAGCTCCTAGATAATTAAGCATGGCATAAGCAACTATAATCTCTAATTGTCATTGCAAACATGTTTATTCGTAATGGGCTGAATCAGGAATGATGAACTAATCATATTTACAAAAACAAGAGAGGTCAAGTTCATACCAGCTTTTCTCATCTCAATAAGTTCATCATATAATCATCATTATTGCCTTTCACTTGCACGACCGAATAGTGTGGATAATAATAATAGTGCATGTGCATTGGACTAAGTTGGAATCTGCAAGCATTCAATTCAAGAGAGAAGACAAGGTAATATGGGCTCTTTGTTAGATCAACAATAATGCATATGAGAGCCACTTTAACATTTTAATTATGGTCTTCTCCTCTCGACCCCCAAAGAACAAGAAAAGAAATAAAACTATTTACACGGGAAAGCTCCCAACAAGCAAAATAAGAACGAGAAATCTTTTTGAGTTTTCTTTTTAATTACTACTACAAGCATGGAAAGTAAACTAATTAAAAGGTATGATACGTCTCCAATGTATCTATAATTTTTGATTGCTCCATGCTATATTATCTACCGTTTTGGACATTATTGGGCTTTATTATCCACTTTTATATTATTTTTGGGACTAACCTATTAACCGGAGGCCCAGCCCAGAATTGTTGTTTTTTTTGCCTATTTTAGGGTTTCGAACAAAAGGAATATCAAACTGAGTCCAAACGGAATGAAACCTTTGGGAACATGATTTTCTCACCGAACAAGACCCAGGAGACTTGGACCCTACGTCAAGCAACCAACATGGAGGCCACGAGGTAGGGGGCGCGCCTACTCCCCCCCCCCCAGGCACGCCCTCCACCCTCGTGGGCCCCTTGTTGCTCCACCGACGTACTTCTTCCTCCTATATGTACCTACGTACCCCCAAACGATCAGATATGGAGCCAAAACCCTAATTCCACCGCCGTAACTTTCTGTATCCACGAGATCCCATCTTGGGGCCTGTTCCGGAGCTCCGACGGAGGGGGCATCCATCACGGAGGGCTTCTACATCAACACCATAGCCTCTCCGATGAAGTGTGAGTAGTTTACCTCAGACCTTCGGGTCCATAGTTATTAGCTAGATGGCTTCTTCTCTCTTTTTGGATCTCAATACAATGTTCTCCCCCTCTCTTGTGGAGATCTATTCGATGTAATCTTCTTTTTGCAGTGTGTTTGTTGAGACCGATGAATTGTGGGTTTATGACCAAGATTATCTATGAACAATATTTGAATCTTCTCTGAATTCTTTTATGTATGATTGGTAATCTTTGCAAGTCTCTTCGAATTATCAGTTTGGTTTGGCCTACTAGATTGATCTTTCTTGCAATGGGAGAAGTGCTTAGCTTTGGGTTCAATCTTGCGGTGTCCTTTCCCAGTGACAGTAGGGGCAGCAAGGCACGTATTGTATTGTTGCCATCGAGGATAACAATATGTTTTTTATCATATTGCATGAATTTATCCCTCTACATCATGTCATCTTGCTTAAGGCGTTACTCTGTTTTCATGAACTTAATACTCTAGATGCATGATGGATAGCGGTCGATGAGTGGAGTAATAGTAGTAGATTCAGACAGGAGTCGGTCTACTTGTCTCGGACGTGATTCCTATATACATGATCATACCTAGATATTCTCATAACTCTGCTCAATTCTGTCAATTGCTCAACAGTAATTCGTTCACCCACCGTAAAATACTTATGCTCTTGAGAGAAGCCACTAGTGAAACCTATGGCCCCTGGGTCTATCTTCATCATATTAATCTTCCAATACTTAGTTATTTCCTTTGCTTTTTTACTTTGCTTTTATTTTACTTTGCATCTTTGTCAGAAAAATACCAAAAATATTATCTTATCATATCTATCAGATCTCACTCTCGTAAGTGACCGTGAAGGGATTGACAACCCCTTATCGCGTTGGTTGCGAGGAGTTATTTGTTTTGTGCAGGTATGAGGGACTTGCGCATAGCCTCCTACTAGATTGATACCTTGGTTCTCAAAAACTGAGGGAAATACTTACGCTACTTTGCTGCATCATCCTTTCCTCTTCAACATAGTGCTCAAGAGGTAGCAAGCTACAACTAATTTTTTGTCTTTCTTAAGGTTTATTAAACACACAAGAAGAAAGCATAAAAAAGAAAATAAACTAGCATGGATGATACAATGAAAAAGTATGAACACCGACAACTAGCAATGAGTGTGTGAACATGAATGTAATGTCGGTGAGAGATACGTACTCCCCCAAGCTTAGGCTTTTGGCCTAAGTTGGTCTATGGCCACGGCTGGCCTGGCGGATATCTAAAGTTGTAGTTGGGGTCGTACTAAGATGCAGCAGTTATTGCCTCATGAGTTGCCGCTTGGAGACGGGTCGTCTCTGTCCTCCTCTTATACTCGTCCACCTCCTCCCTGGTTATAACATATCTCCCTTTTGCCTGAGAGTCAAAGAAAGCAGGAGCAGGGAGAGCGACGTGGTAGGTGCACCGTTTGTCAAAGATTAGTCGGTACTGGAGGAACTGATTGTTCCTCTCAACAAACTGATGACGAACCATGGCCTCATAATCTAAATAAACAAGAGGCAACTCAATATCATACCCACGTATGGGTATATCAAGAAAATTATCTAGACGGGTTGCATAAATTCCACCAAAGAAATCTCCATTAAATCTATTATTATGCAACCTAGATGCAACAATGGCTCCCAAGTTGTATTGTTTTTCTCCTAAAACAGCGCTTCTGAGAATGCTAAGATCAGGCACACACATGTGACATGCTTCATCCTTACCATTAATGCATCTACCTATGAAGAGAGAAAAATAATGTATAGCACGAAAATGAATGCTCCCTATGGTAGCTTGTGTTATGTCTCTAGATTCCCCCATGGTTATATTAGCAAGAAAATCTCTAAATTCAGATTTGCGAGGTTCATTAGGACTACCCCATTGTGGACGTTTGCAAGTAGTATTAAAATCCACTAAGTCCATAGTATAAGAATTTTCATAAAGATCAAATAGGACAATTTGAGAATTGCGTGATGATGAAAATTCAAACCTCCTCACAAAGGAATCAGTGAGATAGTGGTATTGGTGGCACTTATCTGCCTCGAAGCTCTCAAGATTGGCATTACACACATACACGTTAAATTCTTCCTTGATTCCTGCTCGATCCGTAAAGTCCTCTGACGGCCATTCACAAGCCCGCACTTGAGCTTCACTCGTTGGTTCCTCATCGGCATCGCACATTGTGAGCCTGGGTCCTTGCTTCCTTGAAGGACCACCTTGGTACATTTTCCTAAACATATTTCTTCATCTGAAAAATTTCTGAAATTTTTAGTAACTTCAAAATAAAAGTGAACCAAACTCAACAAAATTGATAGCAACTACTCCTACAAGTGCCTAGAGGCAATATCATGCATCAAAACTACTTTTGACCACATAAATTTGACATGCAAGCTCAAGAACAGGGTCACCTAAGCAGCAAAAATATGCAATGAATAAAGCACTAGAACAAAAACTAATTGGACTATTGGAGGAGTCACATACCAAGGAACAATCCCCCAAAGCAATTTTGTGAGAGGTGCTTTGAGCAAGGAGATCGAAAATGGCAGCAAAATGAGCTTGGACTCGGGTTTGAGGTGGTTGGTGATGTTTGTGGGAGGAAGGAGTGTGTGGTAGCTGGAATAAGTGGAGAGGAGTCACCGTGGGCCCACGAGGCAGGGGGCGCACCCTCCACCCTCGTGGCTAGGTGCTTGCTCCCCTGCTGTGTTCTCAGTGCCAGATATTCTCAAATATTCCAGAAAAAATCATATTTAAATTTCAGGGCATTTGGAGAACTTTTATTTTCGGGATATTTTTGATTGCATGTATAATTCAGAAAACAGACAAAATATACTATTTTTGCTTTATTTCAACTAAATAACAGAAAGTAAAAAGATGGTACAGAGAGTTGTGTTTTCTAAATTCATCCATCTCATGCTCATCAAAAGGAATCCACTAACAAGGTTGATCAGGTCTTGTTAACAAACTCATTCCGAATAACATGGAACCGGAGAATTTTTGAATAACACTAGGTTACCTCAATGGGGATATGTGATGTCTACTTCACGACCTTCTTCTTGTAGAAGTTGTTGGGCCTCCAAGTGCAGAGGTTTGTAGGACAGTAGCAAATTTCCCTCAAGTGGGTGACCTAAGGTTTATCAATCCGTAGGAGGCGTAGGATGAAGATGGTCTCTCTCAAGCAACCCTGCAACCAAATAACAAAGAGTCTCTTGTGTCCCCAACACACCCAATACAATGGTAAATTGTATAGGTGCACTAGTTCGACGAAGGATGGTGATACAAGTGCAATATGGATAGTAGATAAAGGTTTTTGTAATCTGAAATTATAAAAACAGCAAGGTGACTAATGATAAAAGTGAGCGTAAACGGTATTGCAATGCGTTGAAACAGGGCCTAGGGTTCATACTTTCACTAGTGCAAGTCCTCTCAACAATAATAACATAATTGGATCATATAACTATCCCTCAACATGCAATAAAGAGTCACTCCAAAGTCACTAATAGCGGAGGACGAACGAAGAGATTAAGGTAGGGTACGACACCACCTCGAAGTTATTCCTTCCAATCAATCCGTTGGGCTATTCCTATAAGTGTCACAAACAGCCCTAGAGTTCGTACTAGAATAACACCTTAAGACACAAATCAACCAAAACCCTAATGT
This sequence comes from Triticum dicoccoides, assembly GCF_002162155.2. Classification (NCBI taxonomy): domain Eukaryota; kingdom Viridiplantae; phylum Streptophyta; class Magnoliopsida; order Poales; family Poaceae; genus Triticum; species Triticum dicoccoides. The sequence continues at coordinate 168,234,189 of NC_041386.1, forward strand.
CACCTAGATACTCCAATGTCACCTCAAGTATCCGTGGGTATGATTATACGATATGCATCACACAATCTCATATTCATCTATTCAACCAACACATAGAACCTCAAAGAGTGCCCCAAAGTTTCTACCGGAGAATCACGATGAAAACGTGTGCGAACCCCTATGCATAGGTTCATGGAAAAACCCACAAGTTGATCACCAAAACATACATCAAGTGAATCACGTGGTATCCCATTGTCACCACAGATACGCATGACAAGACATACATCAAGCGTTCTCAAATCTTTAAAGACTCAATCCAATAAGATAACTTCAAAGGGAAAACTCAATCCATTACAAGAGAGTAGAGGGGGGAGAAAACATCATAAGATCCAACTATAATAGCAAAGCTCGCGATACATCAAGATCGTACCACCTCAAGAACACGAGAGAGAGAGAGAGATCAAACACATAGCTACTGGTACATACCCTCAGCCTCGAGGGAGAACTACCCCCTCCTCATCATGGAGAGCACCGGGACGATGAAGATGGCCATCGGAGAGGATTGCCCCCTCTGGCAGGGTGCCGGAATGGGTCTAGATTGGCTTTCGGTGGCTACGGAGGCTTCCGGCGGCGGAACTCCCGATCTATTTTGCTCCCTGAAGTTTTTAGGGTATATGGATATATATAGGTGGAAGAAGTACGTCATGGGGGACACGAGGGGCCCACGAGGGTGGAGGGTGCGCCCAGGGGGGTGGGCGCGCCCCCTGCCTCGTGGCTTCCTCGTAGATCCCCCGACGTGCACTCCAAGTCTTTTGGGCTTCTTTTGATCCAAAAATAGTTCCGTGAAGTTTCAGGTCAATTGGACTCCGTTTGGTTTTCCTTTTCTGCGATACTCTAAAACAAGGAAAAAACAGATACTGGCACTGGCACCGGGCTCTGGGTTAATAGGTTAGTCCCAAAAATAATATAGAAGTGTATAATAAAGCCCATAAACATCCAAAACAGTAGATAATATAGCATGGAGCAATCAAAAATTATAGATATGTTGGAGACGTATAAGCATCCCCAAGCTTAATTCCTGCTCGTCCTCGAGTAGGTAAATGATAAAAACAGAATTTTGATGCGGAGTGCTACTTGGCATAATTTCAATGTAATTCTTCTTAATTGTGGCATGAATATTCAGATCCGAAAGATTCAAGATAAAAGTTCATATTGACATAAAAATAATAATACTTCAAGCATACTAACTAAGTAATTATGTCCTCTCAAAATAACATGGCCAAAGAAAGTTCATCCCTACAAAATCATATACTTTAGTCATGCTCCATTTTCGTCACACAAGAATGCTCTCATCATGCACAACCCCGATGACAAGCCAAGCAATTGTTTCATACTTTAGTAATCTCAAACCTATAAACTTTCACGCAATATATGAGCGCGAGCCATGGACATAGCACTATGGGTGGAATAGAATATGATGATGGGGGTTATGTGGAGAAGAGAAAAAGGAGAAAGTCTCACATCAACGAGGCTAATCAATGGGCTATGGAGATGCCCATCGATTGATGTTAATGCAAGGAGTAGGGATTGCCATGCAACGGATGCACTAGAGCTATAAGTGTATGAAAGCTCAACAAAACAAACTAAGTGGGTGTGCATCCAACTTGCTTGCTCACAAAGACATAGGGCACTTGAGGAGGCCCATTGTTGGAATATACAAGCCAAGTTCTATAATGAAAAATTCCCACTACTATATGAAAGTGACAAAACAAGAGACTCTCTATCATGAAGATTATGGTGCAACTTTGAAGCACAAGTGTGGCAAAGGATAGTAGCATTGTCCCTTCTCTCTTTTTCTCTCATTTTTTTGGGCCTTCTCTTTTTTATGGCATTTCTCTCTTTTTTGGGCCTTCTCTTTTTTATGGCCTTTCTCTCTTTTTTCTTTTTTTATTATTCCTCACTTGGGACAATGCTCTAGAAAATGATGATCATCACACTTCTATTTATTTACAACTCAATGATTACAACTCGATACTAGAACAAAGTATGACTCTATATGAATGCCTCCGGTGGTGTACCAGGATTGCGATGAATCAAGAGTGACATGTATGAAAAATTATGAACGGTGGCTTTGCCACAAATACGATGTCAACTACATGATCATGCAAAGCAATATGACAATGATGATGCGTGTCATAATAAACGAAATGCTGGAAAGTTGCATGGCAATATATCTCGGAATGGCTATGGAAATGCCATAATAGGTAGGTATGGTGGCTGTTTTGAGGAAGATATAAGGAGGTTTATGTTTGAAAGAGCGTATCATATCACGGGGTTTGTATGCACCGGCGAAGTTTGCGCCAACTCTCAATGTGAGAAAGGGCAATGCATGGTACCGAAGATGCTAGCAAGGATGGAAGGGCGAGAGTGCGTATAATCCATGGACTCAACATTAGTCGTAAAGAACTCACATACTTATTGCAAAAATCTACAAGACATCAAAAACCTCGGCACTACGCGCATGCTCCTAGGGGGATAGATTGGTAGGAAAAGACCATCGCTCGTCCCCGACCGCCACTCATAAGGAGGACAATCAAATAACACCTCATTTTTCAAATTTGTTACACAACGTTTACCATACCTGCATGCTACGGGACTTGCAAACTTCAACATAATAATTTCTCCAATTCACAACTACTCAACTAGCAAGACTTTGATATTATTACCTCCATATCTCAAAACAATCATCAAGCATCAAACTTCTCTCAGTATTCAATACTCTATATGAAAGTTTTTACTATTCTTGGATGCCTAGCATTTTATGATTATTTAAGCAAATTACCATGCTATTTAAGACTCTCAAAATAATATGAGTGAAGCATGAGAGTTCATCTATTTCTTCAAAATAAAACCACCATTGTGCTCTAAAAGATATAAGTGAAGCACTAGAGCAAACGACAAACTACTCCGAAAGATATAAGTGAAGACCAATGAGTAGTCGAATAATTATGCAACTATGTGAATACTCTCTAACATTTAAGAATTTCAGATCTTGGTATTTTATTAAAGCAGAAAGCAAAGCAAAATAAAATAAAATGACGCTCCAAGCAAAACACATATCATGTGGCGAATAAAAATATAGCTCCAAGTAAAGTTACCGATGAACGAAGATGAAAGATGGGATGCCTTCCGGGGCATCCCCAAGCTTAGGCTTTTGTTTGTCCTTGAATATTACCTTGTGGTGCCTTGGCCATCCCCAAATTTAAGCTCTTGCCACTCCTTATTCCATAGTCCATCGAATCTTTACCCAAAACTTGAAAACTTCACAACACAAAACTTAACAGAAAACTCGTAAGCTCCGTTAGTATAAGAAAATAAATCACCACTTAGGTACTGTTGTGAACTCATTCTAAATTCATATTGGTGTAATATCTACTGTATTCCAACTTATCTATGGTTCATACCCTCCGATACTACTCATAGATTCATTAAAATAAGCAAACAACACATAGAAAACAGAATCTGTCAAAAACAGAACAGTCTGTAGTAATCTGGATCAAATGTATACTTATGGATCTCATAAAATTCTGAAATAAATTTATGAACGTGAGGAATTTATCTATTAATCATCTGAAAAAAGAATTAACTAAATAGCACTCTCCAATAAAAAATGGCAGCAATTCTCGTGAGCGCTAAAGTTTCTGTTTTCTACAGCATGATCGCAAAGACTTTCCCCAAGTCTTCCCAAAGGTTCTACTTGGCACAAACACTAATTAAAAGCATAAAACCACATCGGCTAGATAAATTATTTATTGCTAAACAGGAGCAAAAAGCAAGGAACAAAAATGAAGTTGGGTTGCCTCCCAACAAGCGCTATCGTTTAACGCCCCTAGCTAGGCACGATGATTTCAATGTTGCTCATATAAAGGATAAGAATTGGAACATAAAGAGAGCATCATGAAGAATATGACTAGCATATTTAAGTCTAATTCACTTCCTATGCATAGGGATTTGTGAGCAAACAACTTATGGGAACAATAAACTGTCGGGTTTCGGGTTCCGGCAGACCCTTGAGGTTCGAACACTGGGGTGCGCGTGGAGATCTCCCCCCTACCGATCTACGTCTGATCCTCTCGTGCGAACTAAGATGAAAATGATGAACAACACAAGGGACACGATGTTTATACTGGTTCGGGCCACCGTTGTGGTGTAATACCCTACTCCAGTGTGTGGTGTGGTGGATTGCCTCTAGGGCTGATGATGGACAGTACAAGGAAAGAACAGCCTCGCGAGAGGTGTTCTTGAGCTGGTGCGATGCACTGCTAGGGTGAGTTCAGTCGCCTCTCTCTCTCTCTGCTAGGGTTCTACCAGATTTCCAGCCGTTGTCTCAGTGTCTCGAGGTTTTTCTAGCTGTCTCTACTTTGTGGTGGCTAGCTCTATTTATAGAGGCCCTGGGCCTCTCCCCGAATAATTGAGCGGGAAGGGCGCCAACAATTGGCCATTTCAAAGGGGAACATCTAGTACAAGTTATCCTGACCAAAGGTGGTCTTCGGCTGCCAAAAGCACTGGCGATGACGCCGTCTTGGGCTCCATGGTTACCTCTGTCCTGCCGTCCGGCTGGTCTTGGTCTTGTTGCACCGGAATGGTAACCTTTGCCTGATGCCTTGGCATGTGCTTGCCCCCTTTGCACCAAAGGGGAAACAAGGACACTGCACAGGCCGACGCCCGCCTAGCGCCCGCCTAGTCTCGATCGTCATGGCTTGCATCACGGGTTCCTCGCGTGGTACCCCTGCCTTGATCTCTCTGCCTCCTCGCGAGCCTCCCTGATGAGGCTGCCTCTGAGGAAGCTTCCTGTCGTCCGCCCTGCGAGGCTTGGCCCCTCGCGAGGGTCTTGAGCTTGAGCTGATGAAGATGGGCCGCGCTGGGCCCCCTCTTGAGCCACGCCACAGGCCGCAGGCAGGCAAGTCTGGGGACCCCCATTCCCAAAACACCGACAGTAGCCCCCGGGCCCAAGGCGCGCGCGGGCTTGGCTTAGTAGAGAAGCGAAGGGGCAAGTGCGAAGCGCCGCGGGCCCAAACAGCCTGTGGCCTTGGGTGCCGTGTGGCAGTTGGTTGGGTGTGGGCGTGGGTGTCTGCACTTCCCACGACGCCTCGGCAACTGCACGACTGACAAAAAAGGGGGTGCCCTGGCCAGGCTTACTTGCCCCGCTCTCGTCCGTCTTGCCCTAGATCCCCTTTCTCGTTCTCCTTCCTCTTGCTCCCGAAATCCTCCAGATCCGTCTCAATCCTTCGCATCCAGCACGCCATGGCGCCTCGCAAGTCCCTGGCTGATGCTTGGTACTCGCCGGCCCTGGATTCCCCGAATTTTTCGGAGAAGAACCTCGCCTTCGCGCGCCTAATGACAATGGCGCAGGGCAGCGAGGGAGCGACTATGCTCAAGGTCATCTCCGATCAGCCTGAGGGCAAGGGGAGCACCTTCTACCTGTTCTTTGTGAGCGTCATTGTCGCTGGTCTAGTGCATCCTTTCTCTGAGTTCTTCTATGCCGTTCTCCGCCAATACAATTTGCAGGCCCTGCATCTCCACCCCAACTCTGTCCTTCTCCTGGCAATTTTTGCCTACTATTGCGAGGCACTTGTTGGTGTGAAGCCCTCGGTGGCCTTGCTGCGCCACTTTTTCTCCCTCCGGGTTTCTAGCGCTCAGGTCTCCGCATGCGTGAGCTTCATTGCATATTCCAGCTCCAACGCCATCTCGAAGCCTGGGAAGAGGATTGAAGGCTACCGGAGCAAGTGGGTCATGATGGATGTTGGGCGCCTCCACCCTCGTCTGGTATTGCCCACGGGGCAACCTAAGTCCGTTGACGCATGGTCCCGCGTGGAGCTCGTCGACCCTCGCGTGAAAGCGGTGTTGAGGAGGATGAATGCGGACCTGAGACCAAGCAACTCGGAGGCGGCGAAGCTGACCGGGGCCACACTCCTGAGGGAGTTCTTGGAGCACCGGGTGGCTCCACTCCAGGAGAACCCGCTCCCACTGTGGAGGCTAGGAGGAGCAGACGCCGCCCTGCGCCTGAGCTCCGAGGTCCTAACCGACGAGGATCTGGCCGCGGCCCTCCATTCCTTGGTTGGGGGAGACATGGCGAGCCCGGTGGGCGCCCCCGTCCCCCTGTTCCTTCGTGACGACTGGAAGCTGGTGGTGAACACCATGCCCACCTTCAACGGTGAGGGGCTAGTGCCCGCGGCAGCTCCCAAAGATCTGGCGGTCTTGGCGATGGTGAACTTGTCCTCCGGCAGCTCCAGCGAGGAAGAGGAGGAAGAAGAGGCGGAGGAGGAAGCGTCCGACTCGGAGGAGACTGGCGAGGATTGGGGGGAGTCCTTCCCTTGGCGCAGGTCCCAGGCCCTCCGCTCCATGCCGGACGACGACGAGGCCAGCGCCAGGCGAGGAAGGAAGGGCTCTTCCTCGGTCACGAGGAAGGGTAGGTCAAGCCTGGTTCCCCTAGAGTCTGCTCTGGTCCCTGGGGGGTCCAAGGACAGTTCCATCGCTCCTGATGCGCCTTCTGCTTCCGGGCCCTCCACGGCTGACCCCCGCTGCAGGCTCTCGGGCTTCAAGTTTGGCCGGAAGTTGCTTGATTCCACGGACGACGTCCAGTAAGTGCTCGATTCGTGCTCTACTTGGTTTCTTCCACTGAGGCTTGACATTTGCGCTCTTTTACCAGACCGGCACCTGTGGCCAAGAGGTTGAAGGAGGCTCCTGCGACCCTGCTTGGGGCGAATCCGTCTGCCGGAGCGATGCCTTCGGCTGCTGGGGGAGAGGACGGCGAGGCTCGCGCCTCTCCGACCCAACCGCCCTCACGAGGCCGACTGGGGCACCCCGGTGAGGAGTCAGCCCCCATGGCCCCGCTGGACCTAGAGTCGACTGTGCCCGATGCTGCGGCCGTGGCGGCCAAGGCTCAGGAGGTCCCTTCCTGCCAAGCCGTGGCCACGCCGCCATCTTCTCCGCCTGCTCCACAGGTTCTTGTCTCTTCTGCTCCCCCCGCGCGCTGTCCTGGATCAGGTTGCCAACGAGCTGAGCCAGTTGCGGGAGGATCTCCTGAGCATGGACCCTCGTCTGGTGGCCGGGCGCCTGGAGTTGGCCTCCGGCTGGGCTAGTTCTGCTGCCTCTGTCCGAGCGGTGTTGAGCCAGGCCGTGTCGTCCTCCGACAAGGAGAGGCGGGCCGCCAACCAAGCCAAGGCCGCTCGCGATGCTTCCCTGGGCGACGTTGCAAATGCCTAGGGCCGCTGCAAGACGCTTGAGGCCGAGATGCAGGGCCTGCGCGACGAGCTCGCCAAGGAGGTGCGTAGCCGCCAGGAGAAGGAGAAGGAGATGATGGCTAGGGAGGCCGCCGCCAAGGACCGGGACACCAAGCTTGATGACCGCCACCGCCAACTAGAGACGCTGGAGCGGTCGCTGAAGGCGGAGAGGACCGAGCTGGACGCCAAGGTAAAGGTCCTGAAGGAGGACCGGGCGGCCTTCGCGGAGCTGGAGAAGAAGGCTCGAGGCATACTGAAGACGCTGTATGAGAGCGGCCTGGAGGAGTCGTTGGCTGGTGCGGAGGACGGCCCCGCCAAGCTGCTCCCCTTCCTGGTTGATGCGCTTGAGGACATCGCAGACAGCCTTGGCCCCACTGTCGAGGCTGAGGCGCGTGCCCTGTCTTCTACGGTGCTGACGTGTGTCCTCAGCCATGTCTACATGCGCGACCCCAACGTCGACTTTGAAAGCGTGCTGGAGCCCATGAGCGGCGACCGTGCCACTGCCGCCGCTGAGGCCGTGAGGGGCCGAGCCAAGGTTTTGCTGGGGAAGTTCTGCTCCCCCAGTGTCCTGCCCGGGCGCGGTGCCACCGGCCTTGCGACCTCGAGCGGCGAAGCCGTCCAGCGTGACTCCACCACTAGTGACGGTGTTACTGGGAGTGATTCCTTCGCGACATCCATCCTGTTTTATTCCTGCACATGCACCATGCCTCGCGGAGGCGTTAAAACTTGTGTTTGGCGTTGTGGAACAATCTTATGGCTTGTAATATTTGCTTTGAATTTCCCGGAATTTGCATTTTCCTCTCCTACTTGTTTACGCTCTACGTCGGCAGGGCCCGGCCCCGTGCGTACCTCACCCAGCGTTAACCCTGACCGGAAACCAAGGACGTGACTAAGGAGTGAGGGGCTACGTGGCAAGTTAGGCTCCTGAGTCGCGATGCTCAGGAGTCCCCCTTGACGCGCGATCAACAAGTAGGGAAGGGGGGAGCGAGGAGTGGATTGATCGTTCTACGTCGGCAGGGCCCGGCCCCACGCGTACCTCACCCAGTGTTAGCCCCGACCGGAAACCAAGGACGGGACTAAGGAGTGAGGGGATACATGGCAAGTTAGGCTCCTGAGTCGCGATGCTCAGGAGTCCCCCTAGATGCTCAAACGGGTTTCGTACCTTGGCTCCGCTTGGGGAGTGGCGCGCGACGACCAGGTCCAAGGGACCTGGCTGGGTGGCGTGCACTCGGGTGAGGCCCGGGCGTAGCCCCCGTGTCCAGCCCCCTCGCGCGGCACTCCCGAGGGGAGGCGTTGCGATGGTGCTGGACACTGAGCTCTGGGCTCCCTGAGGTTGGTACGGCCATGGGCCACCCTCAGTTGTTTATCACCAGCGCAAAGCATAGCGCTTCCGTATGTGTACGGGCATAGCCGCTCCTCGGCAGTGTCGTCAGCCAGCGCGGAGCATGGTGCTTCCACTTGTGCGTGGGAGGGGGCTCCCCTCCGGGAGGAGCCCCCGGGGCGTGTACAGCCCCGCCCTGCCATGTGGCCGGCACGGTAGGGCTAGGAGAGGTGTATCTGGGCAACCGTGAGCCAGCGCGGGACTCACGAGGCCCTACCTCGAGGCGGGTTGCGCCTGGCTCTGGGCCTTTATCAATTGGTGTGTTCCTGCAGGGTTGTTAGAATGCAAATGCTCTACGTCCTCAGGTCCCGGCCCCCGAGCGAGCTCAGCCGCCGCTGGTATGACAGGTCACGATGCCGTGGGTCAAGGCCAGGGGGTGAGGGCTGGAGAGCCAGTAAGAGCCCATGAGTCGCGATGCTCAGGCGCCCCCTTTTAATGTGCAAGCGCTTTGCACGACGACAAGCAGTAGGTGATAATTTTGGGAATCAGATTAAGCGTGAAAGAACAGCTTCATCCTAGGGTAAACACTGGAAAAGAAACTGCCGCTGGGTCGGGCCCGAGCGGTGTGGGGATGATGCAGCCCGAGGGGCACCCCCAATAGGGTAAGTAAAGAGCATAACCAAAATGGATACATGCCGCGAGGACGGACCCACGCGGCCTGGGAATGGTGCTGCCCTGTGGGCGCTCCCAGCTGAAAGTAGAACTCTGAAAGATGTCACCTGGTGCTGTTGAAGACGAAGTGATGCTGAGGAAGTGAGCGATGCGCGGTGAAGACGTCGGCCCTCATGAGGCCCAGGGGCCTCGGGAGGCTCTGGTGGCACATGCAGGTCTTCGGGGATCATCGCCACCTCCGCCAGGATCGCACGATGCCTGACATCCTGAGCCTCCAGAATGCTCCTCAAGAGGCGCTGATGTGCGGCGACCGCGCTCGGCAGGCCGAAGGGCATGCGAACGTAGCTGTGGGGTGGTCCCACGCAGCGCCCTACGGCCGAAGGCCATAGGCGCTCGTGGGATGCAACTCGGTTGAGCCCTGGTACATCGATGCAGACGGGCAATCCTCCATTCTCGCCTGGATGCGAGGCCACGACAGGTAAGCGGCGGCTGCCGCGCATGACTCTGGACTCTTGTAGCTCTTGGGTATTCCTTGCGATGAACTCCTGAGGGTTTTGTCTCCTTTGACTTGTACCTTTCTGAGGAAAGCGTGCCTGAAAGCACCCCTCCAAATGGTGCCCGAGCGCCTCCCTCACGACCTTGTCAAGGTCGGTGGCTCTCCAAGAGAGAGCCCCCGAGCCCTGCCTGAGGAGGGCGCCGGGCGCACCTTCCTATGCGCAAGAGGGCGGCGCTCCTTGATCGGGCGCGAATCCGGACGTAGTACCTCCGGAGGTGCCTGCTTCCTTGTGGCTCTGGCCAGGTGAGGTCTTGTTCTTCTTGAGGGTCGCCACGGGAGGCCCCCCGCTCCTGCGATCTGGGTCTTCGATTGCTGTGGCTTGGAACGCACGCTCGAGCGAGCACACTGCGTCCCTTTCTTCACATGGTACGGTGATGACTCCACCGCTTCCTGGCATCTTGAGGACATTGTAACCATGGTGATTCACTGCCATAAACTTGGCTAGGGCTGGGTACCCGAGGATGGCGTTGTACGGCAGGCGGATGTGAGCGACGTCGAAGTCGGTGAGCTCGGTGCGGTAGTTGTTGCGTTGCCCGAAGGTGACCGGAAGGCGAACCTGCCCAATTGGAACAGTGGAACCATCGGTGACTCCTGAGAAAGGCTTGGTCGGTTGAAGCTGGTCGTATGGCACTTGGAGATTGTCGAACGTCTCGACGGACAGGACGTTGAGTCCTGCCCCACCATCGATGAGGGTCCTGGTGACCTGCACGTTGCTGATGACTGGGGAGCAAAGCATCGGGAGGACTTCGGCCGTTGCCGCACACTTGAGCTGATCTGCGGAACTGAATGTGATCGCGCATGAAGACCACCTGAGAGGGCGCGTGGCCTCAAGCTTGGGAAGGACTGCATTCACCTCGCGAGCAAACTGCTTGAAGATGCGCTGTGAGGCTAGGGCCTGGGCGCTGCCCATGATGCAAGCAATTGCACACGGCTCTTGGGAGCCCCTAGCCCCATCGTCTTGGTGTTGGTCTTCGTTCCTCCTTGGTGGAGGTGGCAGAGGAGGGAGGCCTGTGTTGCCATGGGGACGGTCCTCACGAGGCTGGTCCCTCCAGCCTCCCTCGCGAGGCTGGTCCTGCCAGTGGTCCTTGCGAGGGCGGTCACGCCATCCCTGGCGAGGGCCACGGTCTTCCCATCATCCACCGCCTCTTCCTCCTCCTCGGCCATAGCCCCTGTCGTTGCGCTCTGGGCGTCGGCCAATTCGCCCATCTCGCACGGCTCTGAGCTCTTGACATTCGTTGGTGTTGTGGGTGTGGAGGTCGTGGTACACGCAGTACCGTCCGCCCTTGGATGACTCAGGCTTATCCCTGCCTCGCTTGGTGTCCAGTTCCGCTGCTAGCACGGCAGCCCCCTTGCGCTTCACGTCCTTGGCCTTGAGCTTCTTTTCTTCCGGGTCGGCTGCCGGGAGCTCGAGGAGGGAGAGACGCCCTTCCTCAGCCCTGGCGCACTTGGTCGCCAAGTTGAACAGCTCCAGGGATGTGCACAGGCCTTCATGGATTGCTAGCTCTTCCTTCATCTCGACGTCGCACACGCCGTCGGAGAAGGCTGAGATGATGGCTTCTTCAGACACCTTGGGGATCTTGAGGCGAGCATAGTTGAAGCGCTGGATGTACTTCTGCAGGGTTTCTCCTGGCTGTTGCTTGATGCGGCGCAGGTCGCTCACGACCGGGGGCCGGTCGTGAGTGCTCTGGAAGTTGGCGATGAAGCGGGTGTGCATCTCGCTCCAGGAAGAGATCATGTCGGGAGCCAGGTTCAGGAGCCAGGTGCGGGCGACGTCCTTGAGCGCCATGGGGAACCAATTCGCCATGACCTTCTCATCTCCGTTGGCGGCTACGATGCCCAGCTCGTAGAGCTGCAGGAACTCCGCGGGGTCCACTGTGCCATCGTAGCGGGGAGGGAGGTCAGGCTTGAACTTACCTGGCCATGTGACGCCGCGCGGCCCAGGGGTGAAGGCGAGGCTACCCGCCATGGCCACCGGCGCCCTTTGCTGGTGCTGGACTCGTTCTTGCGGGTCACCACGTGCCGCCACTGGGAGCAGCACGGGGTTTTGTTGTGGAGGCGCTGGGGCGCGATCTTGGCGCGCCGGCGCTGGGAGCGCACGAGCACCTTCCCGGGGACGTGGGATCTCTTGGCAGCTCCCTTCTTGCTGCGTAGGCACCGGACGTGGAGGGTCTCGCCCTGGGGCTGCGCGCCTTGGAGCCAAGGCACCTTCTTGGGGAGGAGGCGGCGGAGGCGCCTCCTGATCCTTGCCCCCTGCATGGGACAGTGGGCGAGGCAGCGAGAGGGACCGCAAGGGGGAGCCCCCTGCGGCACTGACGAGCTCGGTGATGCGGGCGAGCCACTCGTAGAGGTCGTTGACGGGGCGATAGTCTAGGAGCTCCCGCGCCAAGAGCAGTGAGGCGTGTGCAACCATGGGTGCACGACGGGCATGGGACGACGAGCCAGCTGGAGTCAGCGACGTGGTGGCGGTGCGGCCATCCCGCCGCACCGAGGGGTGCTGGGACGAGGCCTACTGCTTGTTCCTCGCCGGGCCGGTGGCGGCGTTGGCGGCGGGCAACGGGGAACGACGAGGGGGCCGCTGACGGGCGCCGTCTGGGCGACGCGAGCGGCGTGAGCAGCCCGGCGCTCGGCGCGAGCCCGACGAGCGTTAGCCATGGAAACGATGGAAGATCGCATGTGAACAGCGGAAGGAAGATTCCGGCGCACCCCTACCTGGCGCGCCAAATGTCGGGTTTCGGGTTCCGGCAGACCCTTGAGGTTCGAACACTGGGGTGCGTGCGGAGATCTCCCCCCTACCGATCTACTTCTGATCCTCTCGTGCGAACTTAGATGAAAATGATGAACAACACAAGGGACACGATGTTTATACTGGTTCGGGCCACCGTTGTGGTGTAATACCCTACTCCAGTGTGTGGTGTGGTGGATTGCCTCTGGGCTGATGATGGATAGTACAAGGAAAGAACAGCCTCGTGAGAGGTGTTCTTGAGCTGGTGCGATGCACTGCTAGGGTGAGTTCAGTCGTCTCTCTCTCTCTCTCTGCTAGGGTTCTACCAGATTTCCAGCCGTTGTCTCGGTGTCTCGAGGTTTTTCTAGCTGTCTCTACTCTGTGGTGGCTAGCTCTATTTATAGAGGCCCTGGGCCTCTCCCCGAATAATTGAGCGGGAAGGGCGCCAACAATTGGCCATTTCGAAGGGGAACATCTAGTACAGGTTATCCTGACCAAAGGTGGTCTTAGGCTGCCAAAAGCACTGGCGATGACGCCGTCTTGGGCTCCATGGTGACATCCGTCCTGCCGTCCGGCTGGTCTTGGTCTCGTTGCACTGGAATGGTAACCTTTGCCTGATGCCTTGGTCTGTGCTTTCCCCCTTTGCACCAAAGGGGAAACAAGGACACTACGCAGGCCGGTGCCCGCCTGGTCTCGATCGTCATGGCTTGCGTCACGGGTTCCTCGCGAGGTACCCCTGCCTTGATCTCTCCGCCTCCTCGCGAGCCTGCCTGATGAGGCTGCCTTTGAGGAAGCTTCCTGTCGTCTGCCCCGCGAGGCTTGGCCCCTCGCGAGGGTCTTGAGCTTGAGCTGATGAAGATGGGCCGCGCTAGGCCCCCGCTTGAGCCATGCCGCAGGCCGCAGGCAGGCAAGTCTGGGGACCCCCGTTCCCAGAACACCGACATAATCAACTAGCATAGGAAGGCAAAACAAGCATAACTTCAAAGTTTTAAGCACATAGAGAGGAAACTTGATATTATTGCAATTCCTACAAGCATATATTCCTCCCTCATAATAATTTTCAGTAGCATGATGAATGAATTCAACAATATAACTATCACATAAAGCATTCTTTTCATGATCTACAAGCATATAAATTTTATTACTCTCCACACAAGCAAAATTCTTCTCATGAATAATAGTGGGAGCAAACTCAACAAAATAATTATCATGTGAGGCATAATCCAATTGAAAACTAAAATCATGATGACAAGTTTCATGGATATCATTTTTCTTTATAGCATACAAGTCATCACAATAATCATCATAGATAGCAACTTTGTTCTCATAATCAATTGGAACCTCTTCCAAAATAGTGGATTCATCACAAAATAAAGTCATGACCTCTCCAAATCCACTTTCATCAATATAATCATCATAAATAGGAGGCATGCTTTCATCATAATAAATTTTCTCATGAAAACTTGGGGGACAAAAAATATCATCTTCATCAAACATAGCTTCCCCAAGCTTGTGACTTTGCATATCATTAGCGTCATGGATATTCAAGGAATTCATACTAACAACATTGCAATCATGCTCATCATTCAAATATTTAGTGCCAAACATTTTAATGCATTCTTCTTCTAACACTTTGGCACAATTTTGCTTTCCATCATACCCACGAAAGATATTAAAATGATGAAGCATATGAGGCAAACTCAATTCCATATTTTTTTGTAATTTTCTTTTATAAACTAAACTAGTGATAAAACAAGAAACTAAAAGACTCGATTGCAAGATCTAAAGATATACCTTCAAGCACTCACCTCCCCAGCAACTGTGCCAGAAAAGAGCTTGATGTCTACTACACAACCTTCTTCTTGTAGACGTTGTAGGGCCTCCAAGTGCAGAGGTTTGTAGGACAGTAGCAAATTTCCCTCAAGTGGATGACCTACGGTTTATCAATCCATAGGAGGCGTAGAATGAAGATGGTCTCTCTCGAGCAACCCTGCAACCAAATAACAAAGAGTCTCGCTTGTGTCCCCAACACACCCAATACAATGGTAAATTGTATAGGTGCACTAGTTCGGCGAAGAGATGGTGATACAAGTGCAATATTGATAGTAGATAAAGGTTTTTGTAATCTGAAATTATAAAAACAGCAAGGTAACTAATGATAAAAGTGAGCGTAAACGGTATTGCAATGCGTTGAAACAAGGCCTAGGGTTCATACTTTCACTAGTGCAAGTCCTCTCATCAATAATAACATAATTGGATCATATAACTATCCCTCAACATGCAACAAAGAGTCACTCCAAAGTTACTAATAGCAGAGAATGAACGAAGAGATTATGGTAGGGTACGACACCACCTCAAAGTTATTCTTTCCAATCAATCCGTTGGGCTATTCCTATAAGTTTCACAAAAAGCCCTAGAGTTCGTACTAGAATAACACCTTAAGACACAAATCAACCAAAACCCTAATGTCACCTAGATACTCCAATGTCACCTCAAGTATCCGTGGGTATGATTATACGATATGCATCACACAATCTCAGATTCATCTATTCAACCAACACATAGAACCTCAAAGAGTGCCCCAAAGTTTCTACCAGAGAATCACGACAAAAACGTGTGCCAACCCCTATGCATAGCTTCATGGGCGGAACCCGCAAGTTGATCACCAAAACATACATCAAGTGAATCACGTGGTATCCCATTGTCACCACAGATATGCACAGCAAGACATACATCAAGTGTTCTCAAATCTTTAAAGACTCAATCCAATAAGACAACTTCAAAGGGAAAACTCAATCCATTACAACAGAGTAGAGGGGGGAGAAAACATCATAAGATCCAACTACAATAGCAAAGCTCGCGATACATCAAGATCGTGCCAAATCAAGAACACAAGAGAGAGAGAGATCAAACACATAGCTACTGGTACATACCCTCAGCCCCAAGGGAGAACTACTCCCTCCTCGTCATGGAGAGCACCAGGATGATGAAGATGGCCACCGGAGAGGATTGCCCCCTCCGGCAGGGTGCCAGAACAGGTCTAGGTTGGCTTTCAGTGGCTACGGAGGCTTCTGGCGGCGGAACTCCCGATCTATTGTGCTCCCTGATGTTTTTAGGGTATATGGATATATATAGGCGGAAGAAGTACGTCAGGGGGGCCACGAGGGGCCCACGAGGGTGGAGGGCGCGCCCCCTGCCTCATGGCTTCCTCGTAGATCCCTCGATGTGCACTCCAAGTCTTTTGGGCTTCTTCTGGTCCAAAAATAAGTTCCGTGTAGTTTCAGGTCAATTGGACTCCATTTGGTTTTCCTTTTCCGTGATACTCTAAAACAAGGAAAAACAGAAACTGGCACTGGGCTCTGGGTTAATAGGTTAGTCCCAAAAATAATATAAAAGTGTATAATAAAGCCCATAAACATCCAAAAAGTAGATAATATAGCATGGAGCAATCAAAAATTATAGATACGTTGGAGATGTATCAATATGCACATCCCCAACAATAAGAATATCATATTTCTTCTTGACAGTAGGAAGAGGAAATTCAAAACCTCCAAAAATAATTGATGGAATTTTTCCAATAGAGTTGATACTATGGACTTGAGGTTGTTTCCTCGGAAAGTGTACCGTATGCTCATTACCATTAACATGAAAAGTGACTTTGCCTTTGGTGCAATCAATAACAGCCCCTGCAGTATTCAAAAAGGGTCTCCCAAGAATAATAGGTATACTATCGTCCTCAGGAATATCAAGAATAACAAAGTCCGTTAAAATAGTAACGTTTGCAACCACAATAGGCACATCCTCACAAATACCGACAGGTACAGCAGTTGATTTAGCAGCCATTTGCAAAGATATTTCAGTAGGTGTCAACTTATTCAAATCAAGTCTACGATATAAAGAGAGAGGCATAACACTAACACCGGCTCCAAGATCACATAAAGCAGTTTTAACATAGTTTCTTTCAATGGAGCATGGTATAGTTGGTACTCCTGAATCTCCTAATTTCTTAAGTATTCCACCCTTAAAAGTATAATTAGCAAGCATGGTGGAAATTTCAGCTTCCGGTATCTTTATTTTGTTTGTAACAATTTATTTCATGTACTTAGCATAAGGGTTCATTTTGAGCATATCAGTTAATCGCATACGCAAAAAGATAGGTCTAATCATTTCGGCAAAGCGCTCAAAATCCTCATCATCCTTTTTCTCTGATGGTTTAGGAGAAAAGGCATGGGTTTCTGAACGCATGGTTCTCTTTCCTTACCGTGCTTCCTAGCAACAAAGTCTCTCTTATCATAACGTTGATTCTTTGATTGTGGGTTATCAAGATCAACAGCAGGTCCAATTTCTACATCATTATCATTGCTAGGTTGAGCATCTACATGAACATCATCATTAACATTATTACTAGGTTCATGTTCATTACCAGATTATGTTTCAGCATCAGAAATAGAAATATCGTTAGGATTCTTAGGTGTGTCTACAACAGGTTCACTAGAAGCATGCAAAGTCCTATCATTTCTCTTTTTCTTCCTCTTAGAAGGACTAGGTGCATCAATATTATTTCTCTAAGAATCTTGCTCAATTCTCTTAGGATGGCCCTCAGGATACAAGGGTTCCTGAGTCATTTTACCACCTCTAGTCATAACTCTAACAACATTATCATTTTTCTTGCTATTTAATTCACTGAGCAAATCATTCTGAGCTTTAAGTACTTGTTCTACTTGAGTGGTAACCATAGAAGCATGTTTACTAATAAGTTTAAGTTCACCGTTGATATTAGCCATATAATCACCCAAGTGTTCAAGCATATCAGCATTGCATTTTAATTCCCTACCAAAATAAGCATTGAAGTTTTCTTGTTTAACCATAAAGTCATCAAATTCATCCAAGCATGGGCTAGCAAACTTAGTAAATGGGATTTTAGCTTTATCATATCTATAGAGAGAATTTACCTTTACTACCTGTGTTGGGTTATCAAGACCATGTATTTCGTCAATAGGAGGTAAATTCTTAACATCCTCAGCTTTAATACCTTTTTCCTTCATAGATTTCTTTGCCTCTTGCATATCTTCAGGACTGAGAAATAGAATACCCCTTTTCTTCGGAGTTGGCTTAGGAGTTGGTTCAGGAGTTGGATCAGGAATTGGATCGGGAAGTGTCCAATTATTTTCATTAGTCAACATATTATTCAATAGAATTTCGGCTTCATCTGGTGTTCTTTTCCTGAAAACATAACCAACACAACTATCCAGGTGGTCTCTAGAAGCATCGGTTAGTCCATTATAAAAGATATCAAGTATTTCATTTTTCTTAAGAGGATGATCAGGCAAAGCATTAAGTAATTGGAGAAGCCTACCCCAAGCTTGTGGGAGACTCTCTTCTTCAATTTGCACAAAATTATATATTTCCCGTAAAGCAGCTTGTTTCTTATGAGCAGGGAAATATTTAGCAGAAAAGTAATAAATCATATCCTGGGGACTAAGCACACAACCAGGATCAAGAGAATTAAACCATATCTTAGCATCACCCTTTAATGAGAACGGAAATATCTTAAGGATATAATAGTAGCAAGTTTTCTCATCATTAGTGAACAGGGTGGCTATATCATTTAATTTAGTAAGATGTGCCACAACAGTTTCAGACTCATAGCCATAGAAAGGCTCAGATTCAACTAAAGTAATTATCTCAGGATCAACAGAGAAATCATAATCCTTATCAGTAACAAAGATAGGTGAAGTAGCATAAGCATGATCATATTTCATTCTAGCATTCAGAGTTTTTTGTTTCAGCTTAGCTAATAATTTCTTAAGACCACTCCTATCATTGCAGGCAAGAAAATCTCTAGCAGTTTCTTCATCCATAACATAGCCCTCAAGCACAACAAGTAATTCATATCTAGGGGGAGAGTCTTCATTATCACTTTCATCAATATTATCTGTTTCAATAATTTCATTCTCTCTAGCCCTAGCAAGTTGTTCATCAAGAAATTCACCAAGTGGCACAGTAGTATCAAGCATAGAAGTAGTTTCATCATAAGTATCATGCATAACAAAAGTGGCATCATCAATAACATGTGATATATTAGAATTAATAGCAGAAGCGGGTTAGGTGTCGCAAGCTTACTCAAAACAGAAGGTGAATCAAGTGCAGAGCAAGATGGCAGTTCCTTACCTCCCCTCATAGTTGAGGGATAAATCTTGGTTCTTGGATCTTTCAAGTTCTTCATAATGATAAGCATATATAAATCCCAAGTGACTCAAAGAATAGAGTTATGCTCCCCAGCAACGGCGCCAGAAAATAGTCTTGATAACCCACAAGTATAGGGGATCGCAACAGTTTTCGAGGGTAGAGTATTCAACCCAAATTTATTGATTCGACACAAGGGGAGCCAAAGAATATTTTCAAGTATTAGCAGCTGAGTTGTCAATTCAACCACACCTGGAAACTTAATATCTACAGCAAGGTATTTTGTAGCAAAGTAATATGATAGTAATGGTAATTGTGGTAAAAGGTAACGATAGCAAAAGTAATATTTTTGGTGTTTTATAGTGATGATAACAATAGCAACGGTAAAGTAAATAAGCGGGGAACAATATATGGAAAGCTCGTAGGCAATGGATCAGTGATGGATAATTATGCCGGATGCGGTTCATCATGTAAAAGTTATAACCTAGGGTGACACGGAACTAGCTCCGGTTCATTAATGTAATGTAGGCCTGTATTCCAAATATAGTCACACATGCTTATGGAAAAGAACTTTTGTCCTACCCTCCCATGGCAGCGGGGTCCTAGCGGAAACTAAGGGATATTAAGGCCTCCTTTTAATAGAGTACCGGAACAAAGCATTAACACACAGTGAATACATGAACTCCTCAAACTACGGTCATCACTAGTAAGTATCCCGATTATTGTCACTTCGGGGTTAACGGATCATAACACATAATAGGTGACTATAGACTTGCAAGATAGGATCAAGAACTCTCATATATTGATGAAAACATAATAGGTTCAGATCTGAAATCATGGCACTCGGGCCCTAGTGACAAGCATTAAGCATAGCAAAGTCATAGCAACATCTATCTCAGAACATAATGGATACTAGGGATCAAACCCTAACAAAACTAACTCGATTACATGATGAATCTCATCCAACCCATCACCGTCTAGCAAGCCTACAATGGAATTACTCATGCACGGCGGTGAGCATCATGAAATTGGTGATGTAGGATGGTTAATGATGACGATGGTGACGGATTCCCCTCTCTGGAGCCCCGAACGGACTCCAGATCAGCCCTCCCGAGAGAGTTTAGGGCTTGGCGGCGGCTCCGTATCGTAAAACACGATGAATCCTTCTCCATGGGTTTTTTCTCCCCGGAAGTTAATATATGGATTCAGGGTTGAGGTCGGTGGAGCATCAGGGGGCCCACGAGGCAGGGGGGCGCGCCCAGGCGGTAGGGCGCGCCCCCCACCCTCGTGGACAGGTGGAGGCCCCCCTGACGTGGATCTTCCTTCCAGTATTTTTATATATTCCAAAATAATTCTCCGTTGATTTTCATGTCATTCTGAGAACTTTTATTTCTGCACAAAAATAACACCATGGCAATTCTGCTGAAAACAACGTCAGTCCGGGGTAGTTCTATTCAAATCATGCAAGTTAGATTCCAAAACAAGGGCAAAAGTGTTTGGAAAAGTAGATACGGCGGAGACATATCAGAAGTATATACATAGATTTTTTATCTTGGGGGACAAGCAAACAGAAGAAAAAGGAGTCCGAAAGGTGTCCCAGGTCGGCACAACCCGCCTGAGCGCCGCACCCTGGTATCTTGTGCACGCCAGGGTACGCTTCCCGGTAGTTTCTTATTTTCCTATTTTTCTAAATATTCCAAAACTGACAAAAAATATTTTTGCGGATTTTTCGGAGTCCGTTTACTTACCGCATCACGTACCTCCTTATTTTCCCGATTCTAGAGTGTTCCAGAAGGACTCTTTTATGTGTTCTTCCGGTGTCATAGTTTGGATAATATTAATTTCAACATTAATGGGCGTACCTGATATATAATGTTTTATTCGTTGTCCATTAACAACCTTTGGGTTAGTACCTTCGGAATTATTTATTTTGATGGCTCCAGACTGATAAACCTCCTTGATAACATAGGGGCCTTCCCATTTTGAGAGGAGTTTTCCCGCAAAGAATCTAAAACGAGAGTTGTACAAAAGAACATATTCTCCAACTTTAAACTCACGCTTTTGGATTCTTTTGTCATGCCATCTTTTAACTTTTTCTTTGAATAATTTTGCATTTTCATAAGCTTGGGTTCTCCATTCATCTAATGAGCTAATATCAAATAACCTCTTTTCACCAGCAAGTTTGAAATCATAGTTAAGCTCTTTGATTGCCCAATATGCTTTATGTTCTAACTCAAGAGGCAAATGACAAGCTTTTGCATAAATCATTTTATAAGGAAACATACCCATAGGATTTTTATATGTTATTCTATAAGCCCAAAGTGCATCATCTAATTTCTTAGACCAATTCTTCCTGGACCTATTGACAGTCTTTTGCAAAATTAATTTTATTTCTCTATTGCTAAGTTCAAATTGACCACTAGACTAAGGATGATAAGGTGATGCAATTCTATGGTTAACATCATACTTGGCAAGCATTTTACGGAAAGCACCATGAATAAAGTATGAACCACCATCAGTCATTAAATATCTAGGGACTCCAAACCTTGGGAAAATAACTTCCTTAAGCATTTTAATAGAGGTGTTGTGATCAGCACTACTAGTTGTAATAGCTTCTACCCATTTAATAACATAATCAACAGCAAGCAAAGTATGTGTATACCCATTAGAGGAAGGAAAAGGTCCCATGTAATCAAATCCCCAAACATCAAATGGTTCAGCAGCAAGTGAATAATTCATAGGAATTTCTTGACGCTTACCGATATTACCTTTTCTATGACATTCATCACAAGGTAAGACAAACTTATGGGCATCCTTGAAGAGAGTAGGCCAATAAAATCCAGATTGCAATACCTTGTGAGTAGTTCTAAATCCAGAATGATGCCCTCCATAAGCTTCGGAGTGACATTTCCATAGGATTTGTCCCTATTCATGCTCAGGTACACAACGTCTAATAATACCATCTACTCCTTCTTTATAAAGATGTGGGTCATCCCAAAAGTAATGTCTTAAATTATAGAAGATTTTTTTTCTTTTGTTGGTATGTAAAGTTAGGTGGTAAATATTTAGCAACAATGAAATTAGCATAGTTAGCATACCAAGGAGTACTATGATCAACATTTATTGCAGCTAACTGCTCATTAGAAAAACTATCATCAATAGGTAGTGGGTCATCAAGTACATTTCCTAGCCTAGATAAGTTATCAGCTACTGGGTTCTCTGCTCCTTTTCTATCAATGATATGTAAATCAAATTCTTGTAACAAGAGAACCCATCGAATAAGTCTAGGTTTAGCATCTTTATTTTCCATAAGATATTTAATAGCAGCATGGTCTGTGTGAACAGTTACTTTGGAATCAACAATATAAGGTCTAAATTTGTCACAAGCAAACACCACTGCTAAGAATTCTTTTTCAGTAGTAGCATAATTTCTTTGAGCACTGTCTAGAGTTTTACTAGCATAATGAATAACATTCAGTTTCTTATCAACTCTTTGTCCTAGAACAACACCAACATCATAATCACTAGCATCACACATAATTTCAAAAGGCAAGTTCTAATCAGGTGGTTGAACAATAGGTGCAGAAATTAAGGCTTTCTTGAGTGTTTCAAAGGCTTCTAAACAATCATCATCAAAAACAAAAGGTATATCCTTTTGCAAAAGATTCGTGAGAGGCCTAGAAATTTTAGAAAGGTCTTTGATAAATCTCCTATAGAAACCAGCATGACCTAAGAAACTACAAATACCTTTTATATCTTTAGGACATGGCATTTTCTCAATTGCATCAACCTTAGCTTTGTCCACTTCAATACCTTTTTCAGAAATTTTATGACCCAATACAATGCCTTCATTAACCATAAAGTGGCACTTCTCCCAATTCAAGACAAGATTTGTTTGTTCCCATCTTTGCAAAACTCGATCAAGATTGCTTAAACAATCATTAAAAGACTTCCCATAAACAGAGAAGTCATCCATGAAAACCTCAACAATCTTTTCACAAAAGTCAGAGAATATAACAGTCATACATCGTTGAAAGGTAGCAGGTGCATTACATAAACCAAAAGGCATATGTCTATAAGCATAAGTTCCAAAGGGACAAGTAAAAGTGGTCTTTTAGTGATCAGGTTGAGAAATAGGTATTTGTGAAAAACCAGAATATCCATCAAGGAAGCAAAAGTGTGTGTGCTTACATAATCTTTCAAGCATTTCATCTATAAAAGGCAGAGGGTAATGATCTTTTCTTGTTGCTTTGTTTAATTTTCTAAAATCAATTACCATTCTATAACTTGTGACAATTCTTTGTGGAATAATTTCATTCTTATCATTAGGAACAACAGTAATACCTCCCTTTTGGGGACACAATGAACATGACTTACCCATCTACTATCAGCTATGGGATAGATTATACCTTCTTCCAAAAGTTTTAAGATTTTTGTTCTTACCACTTCCTTCATTTTTGGAATTAACCGACGTTGGTGATCAACAACGGGTTTAGCATCAGGTTCCATATTAATTTTTTGGTGACATAGAGTGGGACTAATGACCTTTAAATCATCAAGAGTATCTCCAATAGCAGCTTGGTGCTTCCTTAGAACTTTCAATAACCTTTCTTCTTCATGTTCTTAAAGGTTAGCACTAATAATAGCAGGATATATTTTCTTTTCATCAAGATAAGCATATTTCAAAGTGCGTGGCAATTGTTTTAATTCAAACACAGGACCACCTTTAGGTGGAGGAGGACCTCCTAGAGTTTCAATAGGCAAATTGTGTTTAAGCAGAGGACGTTGTTCAAAGAAAATCTTATCTATTTCATTTCTTTCATTCGTATGAAAATCATTTTCATGGTCTAGCAAATATTGTTCTAAAGGATCAATAGGTGGTACATCAATAGAAGCAAGACCAATTAATTCATCTTTACTAGGCAATTCTTTTTCGTGAAGCTTTCTACTAAACTTTGAAAAATTGTCATGAGACTCATCACCAAAACTAACACCGACAATTTGTTTCTCACAATCTATCTTAGCATTAACGATGTTCAAGTAAGGTCTACCAAAGATAATGGGACAAAAGTCATCCTGTGGGGAACCAAGAACAAGAAAATCAGTAGGGTATTTTATTTTCCCACACAAGACTTCAACATCTCTAACAATCCCAATTGGTGATATAGTGTCTCTATTAGCAAGTTTAATAGTAACATATATGTCTTATATCTCTGCGGGTGCTATGTCATTCATAATTTCTTGATATAAGGAATAAGGAATAGCACTCACACTAGCACCTATGTCACATAAACCATGATAACAGGGATCTCCTATTTTAACTGAGACAACGGGCATGCCAACAACAGGTCTATGTTTGTCCTTTTTATTAGGTTTGGCAACTCCAGCAGCTTCTTCACAGAAGTAAATAACATGTCCATCCATATCTTCTTCCAAGAGATCTTTAACCATAGAAATACTAGGTTCTCCTTTGATTCGTTCATCAGGTTTAGGTGTTCTAATATAGCTTTTGTTGGCCACAATTAAAACTTTAGCATGTTCCTTTATCCTAACAGGGAAAGGTGGTTTCTCAATATAAGCAGAAGGAACAACTGGATCAACATTGTAACGTATAGTTTCTTCTTTGACTGGCACATGTTCTTTAATTTCTTCTTTAACAGGTGGGTGATATTGAAACCACTTCTCTTTAGGGAGATCAACATGACTAGCAAATGATTCACAAAAGGAGGCTACTATCTCAGAGTAAAGTCCATATTTAGTGCTAAACTTTTGGAAAGCATCGGTATCCATAAAAGATTTAACACAATCATACTTAAGTTTAATACGTGACTCTTTACCTTTGTCGAGTTCCCAATCTTCAAAGTTGCATTTAATTCTTTCCAAAAGATCCCACTGGAATTCAATAGTCTTCTTCATAAAAGAATTAGCACAAGAAGTATCAAGCATGGTTTGATCATTACGAGAAAGCCGAGCATAAAAATTCTGGATAATAATTTCTCTTGAGAGCTCATGATAGGGGCATGAAAATAACATTGACTAAGCCTCCCCCAAGCTAGAGCGATACTTTCTGCTGCACGAGGCCAAAAATCATATATATAATTCCAATCACGATGAACTAGATGAATAGGATAAATTTTTTGGTGGAACTCCAATTTCAGACGATTCCAATTCCAAGATCCAATATCATCGCATAGACTATACCATGCCAATGCTTTTCCCTTCAACGATAAAGGAAAAACCTTCTTCATAACTTCATCTCCGGGTAAACCTGCAAGCTTGAACAATCCACAAATTCGTTCTACATATATCAAGTGCATATCAAAATGTTCGGTTCCATCTCCTGCATAAGGATTAGCTAGCAGTTGTTCTATCATACCCGAAGGAATTTCATATTCAATATTTTAAGTAGGTGACGTAGGTTGAGGGGTAGCTAATTGTGGTTCCAGATGAGGTGAAGATACCCCGAACAAACCCCTCAAAGGATTGTTTTCCATAGTAACAAGTGACAATAAATTTCAGCACACTATATAAATGTTTCCTTACCAAAGGCGCTTCACTCCCCGGTAATGGCGCCAGGAAATAGCCTTGATGACCCACAAGTATAGGGGATCAATTGTAGCTCTTTTCGATAAGTAAGAGTGTCGAACCCAATGAGGAGCAGAAGGAAATGACAAGTGGTTTTCAGCAAGGTAATGTCTACAAGTGCTGAAATTGTAAGTAACAGAGTAGTTTGATAGCAAGATAATTTGTAACGAGCAAGTAACGATAGTAGTAACAAAAGTGCAGCAAGGTAGCCCAATCCTTTTTAGGCAAAGGACATGCCAAAATGGTCTCTTATGATAAGCAAAGCGTTCTTGAGGGTACATGGGAATTTCATCTAGTCACTTTCATCATGTTGGCTTAATTCGTGTTCGGTACTTTGATAATTTGATATGTGGGTGGACCGGTGCTTAGTTGTTGTTCTTACTTGCACAAACCTCCTACTTATGATTAACCCTCCCGCAAGCATCCGCAACTACGAGAAAAGTAGTAAGAATAAATTCTAACCATATCATTAAACTTTTGGATCCAATCGGTCCCTTATGGAATAGTGCATAAACTGGGGTTTAAGCTTCTGTCACTCTCGCAACCCATCATCTAATTGCTACTCCACAATGCATTCCCTTAGGCCCAAATATGGTGAAGTTTCATGTAGTCGACGTTCACATGACACCACTGAGGGAATCACAACATACATACTATCAAAATATTGAACACATATGAAGTTCACATGATTACTTGCAACATGATTTATCCCGTGACCTCAAGAACAAAAGTAACTACTCACAAACGATAATCATGCTCAAGATCAGAGGGGTATTAAATACCATATTGGATTTGAACATATAATCTTCCACCATATAAACCATATAGTAATCAACTACAAGATGTAATCAACACTACTAGTCACCCACAAGCACCAATCTATAGTTCCGGTAACAAGATTGAACACAAGAGATGAACTAGCATTTGAGAGGAGATGATGTTGTTGAAGATGTTGATGTAGATTGCCCTCTCCAATATGGGAGAGTTGTTGGTGATGATGATGACGATGATTTCCCCCTCCGGGAGGGACGTTCCCCCGGCAGAATCACTCCGCCGGACGGCAAAAGTGATCCTTCCCAAGTTCCGCCTCAATACGGCGGCTCTCTGTCCCAAAAGTCCTCTATTTATTATTTTTTCTAGGTCAAAATGACTTATATACCAGATGATGGGTACCGGAGGTGGCCCTGGGTGAGCACAACCCACCAGGGCGCGCCCGGGATCCCTAGCGCACCCAGGTGGGTTGTGCCCACCTGGTGGGCCTCCTCCGGTACTTATTTTCTCCAATATTCATCATATATTACATAAAGATTCTCCGTGAAGTTTCAGCTTGTTTGGAGTTGTGCAGAATAGGTGGCCTGACGTAGCTTTTCCAGGTCCAGATTTCCAGCTGCCGGAATTCTCCCTCTTTGTGTGTACCTTGTAAATTATGAGAGAAAAGGCATTAGAATCACTCCAAAGAGCATTATTATGGATAAAACATTATAAATAACAGTAAGAAAACATGATGCAAAATGGACGTATCAGAGATGAACTAGGGTTTGAGAGGAGATGGTGCTGTTGAAGATGTTGATGGAGATTTCCCTCCCCAAGATGGGAGAGTTGTTGGTGATGACGATGACTTCCCCCTCTGGGAGGAAAGTTCCCCTCGCGGAATCGCTCTGGTGGAGGGCAAAAGTGCTCCTGCCTAAGTTCCACCTCGAGACGGCGGTGCTTCGTCCCGAAAGTCCTCCCCTTATTTTTTCTAGGTCAAAATGACTTATATACCAGAAGAGGGGCATCAGAGGTGGGCCAAGGAGGGCACAACCCACCAGGGCGCACCTGGGGGCCCTGGCGTGCCCACCTGGTGGGCCCCTGTGATAGTTATTTGCTCCAATAATTCTTAAATATTCCATAAAAATTCTTCATGAAGTTTTAGCTCATTTGAAGTTGTGCAAAATAGGTGGCCTGATTTAGCTTTTCAGGTCCAAAATTCTAGCTACCGGTATTCCCCTCTTTGTGTGAACCTTGCATATTATGAGGGAAAAGGCATTAAAATTAACTCCGTAAAGCATTATTATGCATGAAAACATCATAAATAACAGTACGCAAACATGATGCAAAATGGACGTATCATCATGCGGGAGGCGCTCGGCGCTGAGTGGACCGAAGACAGCTGCTCTGACCCCTGTCGTGCGTAGTACGAAGCGCGGGCGAGCTGAGTCCATCGAGTCGGCTGAGAAGGAGCCCAAGCACATTTCCACCAAGCCCCGGAAAGTCGTCATGTAGAAGATCAAGGTGGCCATGCTGATGGCTTCGATGTAAGTATTAGAGACCGAGTTTCTTGTTTGTATAAATTTGTCTTGACTAATCATCGAGTGATTTTATGACTGCAGCAATGAAACATCGATGACTTCGCTGGATCCGAATACCCCGGGAAGGGCCAGACTGAAATCGATGTCGTGGACGCCGCCACTTCCAAAGGTACTGGCCGGTTTATTCTCTGGATCTTGTCTGAATGATTTACAGACTAACGTTTTCGTTATTCGTATGAACGCAGCACCAACCAATGTGATCCATCTTGATGACAATGACAAGGCCGACCCACCGAACCACAAGCTGACACAAGGGTGCCGACTAGCACTGACATAATCATGTGGGATGCTTCGTCGAGCCGAGCAGAGTGCGCCTCTCCTGCCAAAGCTGCTGCGAAGCCTGCGGGTCTGAGTCCTCCGGCTCAGGCTGGTTCCGAGTTTGTGGCCACAGCCCCGACGTCTAAGCCCGCGCCCATGCCGAATCCAGCCCCTGTCACCGCCTTCATGCTGCACAGGGTCCCAGAGGACCCGGTGTGGGTGAGCAAGGAAGCCTTTGGTTACTTGTTACTTTCTACGAATTATCTTGCTATCAAACTATGTGTCACTATTCTTTTACAACACTTGCAAAGAATATCTTGCTCAAAACGCTTATCAATTCCTTCTGCTCCTCATTGGGTTCGATACTCTTACTTACCAAAATGACTACAATTGATCCCCTATACTTGCGGGTGACCAGGGACCATCGTCTTCATCAACATCTTCACCAGCACCATCTCATCTCCAAACTCTAGTTTTTCGTCCCTAGGGAAGGTATTGTGGAATTAGTTTGTAGATTATGGGTTGCAGGAGTGATATAAACTCAAACCCCAGCTTATGAATTGTTCTGTGAGGGGCTATTTTGGATCCAACTGTTTAATGTCATGGTTAGATTTATCTTAGTTACTTATATTGTAGTTGTGGATGGTTGCGTGGAGAGTATAATAATAACTAGGTATTTGTTCAAGTTAGGACAGTACCTTAGCTCCATTCCACCCACACAACACTTACCTAATCAATGAACAGTAAATTAATGAATCATGGTGAAAGTAACTTGGCGAGATTCCCGTGTGTCCTCAAGAGCGTTTTAGATATTATAAGAAACACCCCGGCTTGTCCTTGGCATTCTTAAGGAGTGGACCACTTGCTGCACCTATTTCTTTGTTACTGGTTACCTTGTTATGAATTATCTTGCTACAAAAACTATCTATACAACACCTGCAGTGAAACCTTGCTGAAAACTACTAGTCAATTCCTTCTTCTCCTTGTTGGGTTTGACATTCTTACTTATCGAAAGGACTACGATTGATCCCCTATACCCATGGGTCATCAAGAACATGAACTGGTGCAAGTTCATTGCTCGGGGTCTTCATGATGCTTCTGCCAAAAAGAGATACAATAAGGGTTGTTGTCTTCACCTACTTAATGAATCTTCATTGCAAGCTTAACTACTTTTATCCATTTTTTGATTTTGATCAATGCACAACCCCTTTTGCCCCCTATGTCGCCTTTTGTAGCTCCTTTTATCCCTTTTTTGCAACTTATGTATGTTTATAGGCTTGACATCAGCAATGTCAAATTCACCGAGGTTGGTAGCTGGTCGCCTGCTCACACGTTCATTGTAGCAACTTGGCCTGATGAGGCCATCAAAGTTGTTCTCGCGGCAGAAAGGAAGGCCGATGGGTCTTTTAGCAAGTTGCAGGTTAGCTCAATAGATGGAGTTTTACATACAACCTGGATGGCATTTTTCATGTGACTTGGATGTCATTTTTTATCATGCCAATATGGCAATTTTCACTATGTTTTTAGTATAGGAAAATTATTATTCTCTTATTGGCTTGCATTTTTCTCTTGTTCATTATGGAATCCTATTACTAAACAGTAAAACTGAGCTACCCAGGACCCTTCATAGCGATTTGGCACTCTGTATCGTCGGATCATGTTCTTCTACGTCTCGGATCTCTCACGGTCGTCCCACGACCTCGTTGGGTCCTTGCCGAATCCGCTCGTCCCTACGTGAACGGGCTGCTACTCTGTTAAGCGATCCAGGTGGCATGTGGTTTACCGGGCCTTGTCTGGTGGGAATCCGGCTTGGACAACCCATTCTTGCTTCTTTACTTAGCATCCCATTCTAGCGACATAGTATGATTCATCTGTCCAACGGAGGACGATGAGAGGACGCCTCGCCTCCTTCGCCTCCATGCAGCCGAGAGTAGTAACCCTAGCCTCCACCACTACCTTGCTTGCACCGAGATGGGGCATTCGACGCGCATCCCACTACCGACATGCTTGTCCCAGAGTTGCTCACGGTGTTCATGGCTTTCACCTCTCGCTGATTCTGTCACTTAAGTCCCCTCTCCCTCCCTAATTTCTCCTCCTCTCTCTCTCTACAAAGATTCATCCAATCTGATAAATAGAATTTGTTGCGTCTCATTCGTCCACACCCTGTCCCCGAACACTACCAT
Source organism: Triticum dicoccoides (assembly GCF_002162155.2). Classification (NCBI taxonomy): domain Eukaryota; kingdom Viridiplantae; phylum Streptophyta; class Magnoliopsida; order Poales; family Poaceae; genus Triticum; species Triticum dicoccoides. The sequence continues at coordinate 168,264,285 of NC_041386.1, forward strand.
TGGGAGATCCCACGGCCATCGACGATGCACGTACGGGCCTGCACCCAGCTCCTGCAGGATGCCTTCTGACCTTCCCGTGCAGGGCATGCAGTGTTGGCAAGATTTAATAGGGGAAAGGGGTAGATGAGGGCGACATTCCTGCTCTGCTGATCCAAGTTAGCACTATCATATTGCTACTGTCCTACAACCTAGAGTTATCACAGTGCTTGGATTAGTGACCATTGAATATTGTTGGTCAGATCTCCTGTCTTATCCTTGATTTGGAGCTTCATCATGTGTAATTTGTTGAAAACAAGTGATCAGAACGCATCCAAACCCTATGCTCTCATGTTTCGTTATTTGGTGAAAACTTATATGATTTGGACTCTCTAAACCATATCCAGCCATACGTAATAACCAGACTTTGTGATTGAACTTGAAAATTTTCTTAATTGATGCTATGTATTGCAGGACCGCGATGTTGGTAAAACTGGTGCTTTATTATGTAGGGCCACTGGTGTCGTGAGAACTTTGATACAAAGTTTTACGCAGAGGCAAACAATGTTAAAGGAAAAGTTGCTTCCTATGAACAAAAAAGAGCAGTCGACAATGAGCCAAGGATTTTTTGGGTATAGCAGACAGTGAATTTTCTACATTTGTTTCCTAGCTCCCTCGTATGTGCTATTTTTAGTTGCTTTATGAAGAATCAACAATTTGTATTTTATATTTATGTTTGTTCTACATGGCAGCATCGTCCCATTTAAAGGAGATCAATAGATTTTATGATTCTCTACACATTTCACTAAAGACATCCACGCTAATTTGTTGTACCAATTATGTCCTAACAATTTATATATCTCACAATGTTAGCCTTTCAAGTCATAAACTTTTGTTTGATAACCAAAATAAATTATGATATATACATCACCAACATCAAGGTTCATTATTCTGTTGCAATTCTGGTGTTCATATGTTTTTACTAGCCATGCTATAACTCTAGTCAACATGAATTTGATTTTCCATGCTTATCATGATATCAAAATTTTGAAAGAAAATCATGCCTAAATGTTATCTATGCATGTTAATTTGGACCATACGAAATTTATTATATGTTATTATAGCCCCAAATTTCTTAAATATTTTCATCTTTAACTACAAAAGATGGACGGGCGCGGCAAAGCGCGCCTCTATGGTCTAGTATCGTATATACCTAGGAGAGTTATCATCACTAACTTATTTATCTCAACATGCAAGCATGCCACCTCATCATACAATTATGGATGAGATAAATTCCACCTCAACATGCAATTATGCATGAGAGAAGACACACCACAACATTCAAATATGCATGAGAAAATATTTTCCATTTAATTATTCTACTTATATTCAAGAAATATTGTTACAACTATACATAATAAAATATAATAAGTCATATCATTTTTAGTTTTGGTTTGTATGTTATCAACACAAATTTTCATCAACAATTCATGCAGCAACACACGGGGTATCCTCTAGTTTCTAATATATGCTAGATGGCCTTTTTTGCTTTCAGATTGAATTCATGCTATTTTTTATTTTCCTTTTTATGATTGACATCTTACATTAGATGGAAATTTCATTGTGTTTTGTATGGCGAAGTGTTCATGATGGCATTTTTAGTGTTCACTGTATCACATTTTTTAGTGTTCATCATGGCATTTTTATTATCAACTGGACGATATTTTCATCATGTTTCAATGACCATTCCCTTTCTCCGTAGGTAACTGTAGGATCGAGAAGAGGTGTCTAGAGGGGGTGATTAGACCCTCAACAAGGAAAAGTAGCAGTTTTTAATTTCTTTAAGTTGAGGTGGAGTTTTAGCACAAGTTTAAACGTTCACAATACATTTCAAGCAAGCATGGCAATAGTATATGAGCAGTGGAAAGTAAAGCATGCAAGTTGCAAGAAAGTAAAGAGATGGGATTGGTGTGTGCAAACGCAATTGGAGACACGGAGATTTTTGGCGTGGTTCCGATAGGTGGTGCAATCACACGTGGATGGAGACTTCAACCCACGAAGGGTAACGGTTGCGCGAGTCCACGGAGGGCTCCACCCATGAAGGGTCCACGAAGAAGTAACCTTGTCTATCCCACCATGGCCATCGCCCACAAAGGACTTGCCTCACTTGGGTAGATCTTCACGAAGTAGGCGATCTCCTTGCCCTTACAAACTCCTTGGTTGAACCCCACAATCTTGAGAGAGGCTCCCAAGTGACACCGAACCAATCTAGGAGACACCACTCTCCAAAAGGTAATAGATGGTGTGTTGATGATGAACTCCTTGCTCTTGTGCTTCAAATGATAGTCTCCCCAACACTTGATATGTCACCAACGTATCTATAATTTTTTATTGTTCCATGCTGTTATATTATCAATCATGGATGTTTTATAATCATTTTATATTATTTTTTGGTACTAACCTATTGACATAGTGCCCAGTGCCAGTTCCTGTTTTTTTCATGTTTTTTACATCACAGAAAATCAATATCAGACGGAGTCCAAATGCCACGAAACTTTACGAAGAATTTTATGGGCCAAAAGGAACACAACGGGCCCTAGCTGCGCCTGGGGGGTGCCCCGAGGAGGGCACAACCCACCAGGGCGCACCAGGAGGCCCAAGCTCGCCCTAGAGGGTTGTGCCCACCTCGTGTGCCCCCAGGACCGCCTCTTTGGTCTATAAATACCCCAAAAATCCCAGAACACTAGGGGAGTCGATGAAATATTCATCCAGCCGCCGCAGAGTCCAGAACCACCAGATCCAATCTAGATACCATCTCGGATGGGGTTCACCACCTCCATTGGTGCCTCTCCGATGATGCGTGAGTAGTTCTTTGTAGACCTTTGGGTCCGTAGTTAGTAGCTAGATGGCTTAATCTCTCTCTCTCTCTTGATTCTCAATACAATGGTCTCTTGGAGATCCATTGAAGGAAATATGCCCTAGAGGCAACAATAAAGTTATTATTTATTTCCTTATATCATGATAAATGTTTATTATTCATGCAAGAATTGTATTAACCGGAAACATAATACATGTGTGAATACATAGACAAATAGAGTGTCACTAGTATGCCTCTACTTGACTAGCTCGTTGATCAAAGATGGTTATGTTTCCTAACCATAGACATGAGTTGTCATTTGATTAACGAGATCACATCATTAGGAGAATGATGTGATTGACTTGACCCATTCCGTTAGCATAGCACTTGATCGTTTAGTTTGTTACTATTGCTTTCTTCATGACTTATACATGTTCCTATGACTATGAGATTATGCAACTCCCGTTTACCAGAGGAACACTTTGTGTGCTACCAAACGTCACAACATAGCTGGGTGATTATAAAGGTGCTGTACAGGTGTCTCCGAAGGTACTTGTTGGGTTGGCGTATTTCGAGATTAGGATTTGTCACTCTGATTGCAACTAATGAGTTAGTTGCGGGACGATGTATTACGAAACGAGTAAAGAGACTTGCCGGTAACAAGATTGAACTAGGTATTGAGATACCGACAATCGAATCTCGGGCAAGTAACATACCGATGACAAAGGGAACAACGTATGTTGTTATGCGGTCTGACCGATAAAGATCTTTGTAGAATATGTGGGAGCCAATATGAGCATCCAGGTTCCTCTATTGGTTATTGACCGGAGACATGTCTCGGTCATGTCTACATAGTTCTCGAACCCGTAGGGTCTGCACGCTTAAAGTTTCGGTGACGATTGTATTATGAGTTTATGTGATTTGATGTACCGAAAGGTAGTTCTGAGTCCTGGATGAGATCGGGGACATGACGAGGAGTCTCGAAATGGTCGAGACGTAAAGATCGATATATTGGACGACTATATTCGGACATCGGAAAGGTTCCGAGTGATTCGGGTATTTTCAGGGGTACCGGGGAGTTATGGGAATACGAGGAAGAAGTAATGGGCCTCATGGGCCAAGTGGTGGAAGAGAGGAGGCAGGGCGCGCGGCCCCCTAGCCCAAACCGAATTGGACTAGGGGGCCGGGCCCCCTTTCCTCCTTTTTCCTCCTTCTCCTTCCTTCTCCTTCTCCTCCTTCCTTTCCTCCTCCTAGTAGGAGTAGGACTCTAGGAAAGGGGAGTCCTACTCCTACTAGGAGGAGGACTCCTCCTCCTGGCGCGCCCATGGAGGGCCGGCCGGCCTCCCCCCTTGCTCCTTTATATACAGGGGCAGAGGGGCACCTCTAGACACAACAAGTTGATCAGTTGATCTCTCCCAGCCGTGTGCGGTGCCCCCCTCCACCATATTCCACCTCGGTCATATCGTAGCGGTGCTTAGGCGAAGCCCTGCGTCGGTAGCAACATCATCACTGTCACCACGCCGTCGTGCTGACGGAACTCTCCTGTGAAGCTCTGCTGGATCGGAGTTCACGGGACGTCATCAAGCTGAACATGTGCTGAACTCGGAGGTGCCGTGCGTTCGATACTTGGATCGGTCAGATCGTGAAGACGTACGACTACATCAACCGCATTGTGCTAACGCTTCCGCTTTTGGTCTACGAGGGTACATGGACAACACTCTCCCCTCTTGTTGCTATGCATCACCATGATCTTGCGTGTGCGTAGGAATTTTTTTGAAATTACTACGTTCCCCAAAAGTGGCATCCGAGCCAGGTTTTATGCGTAGATGTCATATGCACGAGTAGAACACAAGTGAGTTGTGGGCGATACAAGTCATACTGCTTACCAGCATGTCACACTTTGGTCCGGCGGTATTGTTGGATGAAGCGGCTCGGACCGACATTACGCGTACGCTTACGCGAGACTGGTTTTACCGTCGTGCTATGCACACAGGTGACTAGCGGGTGTCAGTTTCTCCAACTTTAGTTGAACCGAGTGTGGCTACGCCCGGTCCTTGAGAAGGTTAAAACATCACCAACTTGACAAACTATCATTGTGGTTTTTATGCGTAGGTAAGAACGATTCTTGCTAAGCCCGTAGCAGCCACGTAAAACTTGCAACAACAAAGTAGAGGACATCTAACTTGTTTTTGCAGGGCATGTTGTGATGTGATATGGTCAAGATGTGATGAGATATAAGTTGTTGTGTAAGATGATCATGTTTTGTTGAAGTTATCGGCAACTGGCAGAAGCCCTATGGTTGTTTCTTTATTACATAATATGCAAGAGCCAAATAATGGCTTTACTTTATCGCTATGCGATAGCAATAGTTGCAAGAGCAATAGTTGGCGAGACGACCATGTGACGACACTGTAGCGACCAGACCTCAAACAGCCTGATCTCTGTGCTCCGTTGTCATCCCTGGATCAGTAATGCTGACACCACACAATACTCGAAGGATTTATAGCAGAGTAGCAATCACACACTTATTACATCGAGTGTCTCAAAAGAGAACTTATTACAATAAATATGGCTTAAGGCCATCTAATAATGATAACAGCGGAAGGCTTGGAAGATAAGTGAGTCCATCAGCTCCAACGGCATCACTGAGTATAGAACCACGACCTAAAAACTCCTTAATCGTCGTCTGAAAAGTCTGCAACATTAACGTTGCAGCCCGAAAACGGGTCAGCACATGGAATATGCTGGCAAGGTAACACATAGAGAGTAATGAAATGCAACAGCTATACTATATGCATATTTGGCTGGTGGAAAGCTCTATGGTTACAGTTTTTGCGTAAAGCCAATTTTTCCCTACTTCAAAGGAATAAATTTAATTACTATCATGGTGGTTGAACATTGAGAATGGTTGACAACATTCTCAATCCCAATTAAAGTAACATCATTAAACCCAACAAAATTAACTTTAGAGTAACATATTGAGATTCACATGATAATCCAAGTACTAGATACTCAAGATTGTCCATAACCGGGGACACGGCTAACCATGATTAGTTTATTACACACTGCAGAGGTTTGCGCACTTTTCCCCACACGACTCGATCGCCTCCGTTTGGTTTCTCGCACTACAGGGTGTTTGAGAAGACGGATGACCGAGACATAGTCTTTCAGAAGCGCTAGCACCTTACGATCGGGTAGACCGTACCACCTACATCCCCTACATCTGCTAGTCTACCACTGTAAGAGTTCGCACAACTTAGTCAACTATGCCAGAGCCCATAATGGCTTGTGGCTGCACACGGAAGTTTCTAGTATGAATAATCTCATGATCCCTTTGAGCCTGGGTGGCGGTCCAAAAGAAAAACAAGCAAGTCCTGGAAACCAGGTGCCTCAATCCACCCAGATGTGTGTTTAAGTTGCCACCTTAGATAAACCATTAATTATCAATCTCACATCTGTCATGGATTTCACTCACCCAATCCACGTCTACTAGCATAGCATGGCATAATAAGCAAACGTAGAAAGTAACTCCCAAAGGTTTGATAATAAACAGGTAATAGGTACTACCTCATCTACTTCCCATCCCACAATTTAATTAGATCCTAATCATGCAATGTGTGAGAATTGATCTAATGCAATAAAACTGGGTTGTAGAAAAAGGTATGATCAAAGTGTTACTTGCCTTGCTGATGATCCGTGAAACCTAGAGATTCAACGTAAAAGGCAGCGCACTCCGGGTATTCTATCGCAGACGAACAAACAAGCATACAATAAGTACTCATCTAATGCACAGGTAAAACTCGAATAGAAGATCTAACCAGAAAGTTCAACTTAAGAACCCTGGTTGGCAAAAAGAATCAAATCGAATGAAGCAAAAGAAATCAAACGGCGAAAGAAAACAACTTCGTTCTAGTAATCTGGATCTAAGTCAAATTTTACAGTAGCAAAAACATGTTTAAGTTGATTATTCGGAAAGAGGGTTTCGAGACGAAACTCCAGGTGCTTGAATCGCCTGATTCCGATAAACGAGCGAAAAGTTATACTAAAACGAAAATTGGATCAGAAATCGCGATCAGAAAATAACCGTGAAAAATCCGACGAAAAAGAAAAACGACGAACAGAAATTTTTAAAAAAAATAGCACGGAAAACAAGGCGGCGGCGAACCTCGGGCGGCGCGCTGCTCCGGCGGCGGCGGCGGGGCGGCGGCGGCGGCGGCGGCGGGGCGGCGGCGGCGGCGGCTGGGGCGACTGGCTAGGGTTAGGGCGGCGGTGACGGGCTGGCTCGGCTCGGGCCTCGGGCGCGCATTATAAAGGCCCCGGCCAGGCGGTGTCCTGGCCGAGTACGGCCCAAAGTCGGTTCCGCATTTTTTTATTAATAATTCCGCTTGGAAGAAAAAAATAAAAAGAAATACTAAACAGACTCCAAAAATCACGAAATAAATTTTCCCGGGTTTCTAAAATCAAGCCCGATAAAGTGAAAAAAATTTCTGGGCCCAAACTACAACTTTGAAAAACGCGCATTTTTCCTAAATTCAAATAAAAAATACCGAAAACTCCGAAATAAATCTTATTTGATTTTTTATTAAATCCTCAATATTTCTATATTTTGGGAAAGTCATTTTATTCCCTCTCTCATATTTTTGTAATAGAAATAATTGATGATAGAATAAATAAAATCAAATGATCCTGTTTACATAATTTGAGAAAACTCAAATATGTAAATAACGAAATCCCCAACTCTCTCCGTGGGTCCTTGAGTTGGTTAGGATTTTCTAGGATCAAAACCAAAAACAAAATAAAATATGATATGCATGATGACCTAATGTATAACATTCCAAATTGAAAATTTGGGATGTTACAAACCTACCCCCCTTAAGATGTATCTCGCCCTCGAGATTCGGGTTGGCTAGAAAATAGGTGAGGGTGGTCCTTGAGCAAATCTTCCTCTCGCTCCCAGGTGGCTTCATCCTCCGTGTGGTGGCTCCACTGAACTTTGCAAAACTTGATAACCTTGCTGCGAGTAACTCGGCTGGCAAACTCAAGAATCTTGACTGGTTTTTCCTCATAGGTCAAATTGTTATCCAACTGAATTGCTTCCAATGGCACTGTGTCTCTCAAAGGTATGTCAGCCATCTCCGCGTGACACCTCTTCAACTGAGAAACGTGGAACACATCATGAACTCCTGTCAATCCTTCTGGCAATTCCAACTTGTAGGCCACTTCTCTCATACGCTCCAAAACTCGATATGGTCCTACAAATCATGGCGCTAACTTCCCCTTAACTCCAAAGCGCTTAATCCCTCGAAGTGGGGATACTCGAAGATAAGCTCTATTTCCAACTTCGTAAACTGTCTCCTTGCGTTTAGAATCTGCGTAGCTCTTCTGTCTGGACTGGGCTACCTTGAGCCTATCGCGAATCAACTTCACCTTCTATTCAGACTCATTAATCAAATCTGGTCCAAACAACTGGCGGTCTCCAACTTCGTCCCATGACAACGATGTCCTGCACCTCCTTCCGTACAAAGCTTCGAAAGGGGCCATCTTCAAACTGGTCTGATAGCTATTATTGTAAGAGAACTCTGCATATGGCAAATTATCGTCCCAACTAGATCCATAATCTAGCGCACAAGCTCTCAGCATATCCTCCAAAATCTGATTGACTCTCTCGGTCTGTCCATCTGTCTGCGGATGAAAAGATGTACTGAATTCTAGCCTAGTACCTAAAGTCTCATGCAACTGCTTCCAGAACTTTGAGGTAAACTGGGTTCCTCTATCTGATACAATACTCCTCGGAACTCCATGCAAACATACGATCCTGGTCATGTATATCTTTGCCAACTTAGCACTAGTGTAAGTGGTCTTTACTGGGATGAAATGAGCTACCTTTGTCAATCGATCAACTACGACCCAAATCGAGTCATAGCCTGAACGAGTCCTTGGTAATCCCGTGATAAAATCCATGCCTAGCTTATCCCACTTCCATTTGGGTATCGGCAATGGTTGCAACAATCCTGCTGGCTTCTGATGCTCTGCCTTTACTCTCTGACATACGTCACAAACTGCTACATACTCTGCAATATCCTTCTTCATTCCGGTCCACCAGAAAATATCCTTCAAATCCAAATACATCTTGGTATTTCCTGGGTGAATCGAATATGGTGAATCATGTGCCTCTTGCAGAATCAACTTTCTGATCTCCGGGTCATTGGGTATATAAACACGGTCTTCAAACCATAGGGTGTCGTGCTCATCCTCACGAAATCCCTTAGCTTTTCCTTGGCTCATTTTCTCTTTTATAGAAGCAATCTCCTTGTCAGTTTTCTGAGCTTCTCTGATTCTATCCATCAAAGTTGACTGAATCTCTAGTGCTGCTACATAGCTTCTCGGAACTATTTCCACACATAGTTCACAAAGATTTTCTGCTAACTCCTTGGGTATTTCTCTCGTCATTAACGTATTGACATGGCTCTTGCGGCTTAATGCATCAGCTACTACATTAGCCTTCCTGGGATGATAATGCAATCTCATATCATAATCCTTGATGAGCTCCAACCATCTCCTTTGTCTGAGGTTCAACTCCTTCTACGTGAAAATGTACTTCAAACTCTTGTGATCCGTGTACACCTCACAATGATTTCCAATGAGGAAATGTCTCCATGTCTTCAATGCATGCACTACGGCTGCTAACTCCAAATCATGCGTGGCATAATTCGATTCGTGAGGCTTCAGTTGTCGTGAAGCATACGAAACAACTCTTTCCTCCTGCATACGCACTGCTCCAAGTCCTCGACGTGAAGCGTCGCAATACACCTCATAATCCTTGGTTTGATCTGGCAAAATCAACACTGGTGGGGTAACCAAACGGTTCTTCAATTCCTGGAAACTAGCCTCACACTCCTCAGTCCATTTGAACTTAGTATCCTTCTTCAGCAACTCCGTCATAGGCTTCGCAATCTTTGAAAAGTTCTCAATAAATCTCTGGTAGTATCCTGCGAGTCCCAGAAAACTCCGGATCTCTCCAACTGTTGTTGGTGCTTCCCACTTGGTCACGGTTTCAACTTTAGCGGGATCTACTGCTATACCTTCTCCAGATATAACGTGTCCGAGGAATCCTACTTCCTTCAACCAAAACTCACATTTGCTGAACTTGGCATATAACTAATGTTCTCTGAGCTTTCCAAGTACTAAACACAGATGCTCCTTATGCTCCTCTTCATTCTTCAAATAAACCAGGATATCATCAATGAAAACCACGACGAACTTATCCAAAAACTCCTTAAACACTTTGTTCATCATGTTCATAAAATAGGCAGGTGCGTTAGTCAGTCCAAATGACATAACGGTATACTCATATAGTCCATATCTTGTGGTGAAAGCTGTCTTAGGGATATCCTGTTCTTGAATCTTCAACTGGTGGTATCCTGATCGCAAATCGATCTTGGAAAACACTTTAGCTCCTTGCAACCGATCAAACAGATCGTTGATCATTGGTAGTGGGTATTTGTTCTTGATCGTTACTTCATTCAATCCTCGATAATCAACAACCATTCTTAACGATCCATCCTTCTTCTCCACTAGAAGTACTGGCGATGCCCAAGGCGAAGAACTTGGGCGAATATATCCTTTATCCAGTAACTCCTTAATCTGCTTCTTAATTTCCACCAAATCCTTTGCTGGCATCCTATATGGTCTCTTTGATATTGGCCCAGTGCCTGGCAATAGCTCAATCAAAAACTCAATGTCTCTATCTGGTGGCATGCCTGGCAACTCTTCGGGAAATACATCAGGAAAATCCTTTACCACTGGTACTTCCTCCTGCACAACTCCTGTTAGGCAATTTACTTGTGTCCTCATTGGTACATGCCGGGATACATACTTGATCCTTCTCCCTTCTGGTGTGGTAAGCAAAATTGACTTAGTAGCACACTCAATATTCCCTTCATACTTTGATAACCAATCCATGCCTAATATCACATCCAATCCTTGAGATTCCAATACTATTAGGTCTGAGGGAAAAACATAGTTACCAATCCTTAATGGTAATCGATCACACCATAGACTAGCCACATATTCTGCTCCTGGCGAGGTTACTAACATGGGTGACCTAAGGGCTTGGGTTGGTACGTTATACTTATCCACAAATCCCCTTGAGATGTATGAATGCGATGCACCAGTATCAAAAAGAACGAGTGCAGTAAATGACTTAACCAAAAACTTACCTATTACTGCATCGGGCTAAACTTCAACCTCCTCCACGCTAACGTGGTTCACCTGTCCCCTATTTAAAGGGTTCGGCTTCTTCCCAGAACTTCCATTGCCATTTTGGCCTTCAGGACATTCATTTGCATAATGTCCTGGCTTCGAACACTTATAGCAAGTGACGTGGCTCAAGTCCTTCTTGGCTGGGGTGGATGGGGTGTTGCGGTTCTGTCTGTTGCTTCCTCCATTCCCATTACCATTCTTGGTGCCATTGTGATTGTGCGAGCTACCTACTCCATGGGTATGCCGAAAATGTCCTCCCGGTCTAGGGGTAAAACGTGGCTTCTGCTGAGCTCCTGAATTATACTTTCCTTGTCCATACTTCCTCTTGCGGTTCTCAATTTGCTGTTGCTTCCCTTCAATCATAAGAGCACGATCTACCAACTCCTGGTAGTTGTTGAAAGTGGCTACCATCAACTGCATACTCAACTCATCATTCAGTCCTTCTAGGAATTTCTCCTGCTTAGCTGCATCCGTAGCAACGTCATCTGGGGCATAACGTGCTAGCTTACTGAACTCCTCCACATACTGGCCAACTGTCCGTCCTCCTTGGCGCAAGTTACGAAACTCACGCTTCTTCATGGCCATTGCTCCTACTGAAACATGGGCAGTACGGAAAGCCTGCTGAAACTGGTCCCATGTGACAGTGTCGACTGGGAAGGTGGCTGTGAAATTCTCCCACCAGGATGCTGCGGGTCCTTCTAACTGATGTGCGGCAAACTTAACCTTCTCCACATCTGTGCATCCTGCTGTGGTCAACTCCCTAGATATCTTGTGGAGCCAATCATCTGCTACTATTGGCTCGGTGCTACTAGAAAACACCGGCGGATTTTGCCTAAGAAAACGGGCTAAGTGGTCAATAGGTGGTGGTGGTGGTGGGTTATTGTTGTTGTTCCCCTGATTCTGATTCTGAACTAGCAACTGCATCAAGGTATTCTGCTCCTAGATCAACTGGGTGAGCTCCGGCGGAAAGGCAATTCCGGGGTCACGTCTCGGAGGCATCTGAGGGTTTTAGAAAAGACGAGATATAAGAATAGAGGGGGTCTAAAGAGAAAGCACTACCCATATGCACATGAGGCAAAAGCACACAATTCACTTCATTTAAACAAACAAAGGCATACAATCGATCTAACTATCGCAAAGTGCTCGGACTACTATATTTACATGGTGGACTACTACTACTGATGAGGTGGTCTACTAGAAATATTCTATGGTTGTAGACTCCATGATATCTGCTCCAGCTTCATCAACATAGTCATCATCGCTACTATCTGCTTCCGAGTCGGTGCCGTCGATGATGATGTAGTCTTCCGGGCTAATCTCCTTGGGTTCTTCGTCTTCATCTACTGGTGTCGGACCTCCCATAAATACTGCTAGCTTCATAGTTAGGTCGGCATTCTTATCCACCAATACTTCAATTTCTTCTTCATAATCTTCACGTGTAGCCTTGAGTTGTTCCTCCAGTTCCTTGATTCTAGTCTTAGCCTTCTTCGGATCTATCATGTCGGCGCACATCTGATTCTCCTGTCATCGAATGTGCTGGTTTAACTCCTGGATAAAAGATGCGATTGATCTATCCTTCCTGGTGCTAATCATCTCCCAGTGTTCATCTCGGCGCCCACAAATCTGGTAGATAGTATCATTGAGATCCTTGCGATAGACTTCTCCAATGCGTCCCATGGCGATGTGAGCTGCCATACTCTTTCCTAGACTCCAAGTTGGTACATCAAAAGAAAACTCTATAGGCTCAGTGACTGGCATGAAAGTCCTTCCTGGAACTTGAACTTGAATCATCCAGCGCTCTTCTTCAGGTAAAGTGGCGTTGTAGATTCCCGTGAAGCTTGGTACTCCTATGTTCAGGTATCTAGTGACTTCCTTCAAGTGGCGTCCAAAGGGTGTATCTTCATCTGGTTGTGTGAACTTGTTCCTTGCATCCGCCATCCTAAAGAGTAGAAAAGATGAGAAGTCAGAAGAGAAGAGAGTGGGTAGTGATCTAGGTCTCTTAGCTTAGTGGTCGTGTCCTACAGTCAGCGTGTGCTCTGATACCATCTCTGTAGCGACCAGACCTCAAACAGCCTGATCTCTGTGCTCCAGTGTCATCCTTGGATCAGTAATGCTGACACCACACAATACTCGAAGGATTTATAGCAGAGTAGCAATCACACACTTATTACATCGAGTGTCTCAAAAGAGAACTTATTATAATAAATATGGCTTAAGGCCATCTAATAACGATAACAGCGGAAGGCTTGGAAGATAAGTGAGTCCATCAACTCCAACGGCATCACTGAGTAAAGAACCACGACCTAAAAACTCCTTAATCGTCGTCTGAAAAGTCTGCAACATTAACGTTGCAGCCCGAAAAAGGGTCAGCACATGGAATATGCTGGCAAGGTAACACATAGAGAGTAATGAAATGCAACAGCTATACTATATGCATATTTGGCTGGTGGAAAGCTCTATGGTTACAGTTTTGCGTAAAGCCAATTTTTCCCTACTTCAAAGGAATAAATTTAATTACTATCATGGTGGTTGTTGAACATTGAGAATGGTTGACAGCATTCTCAATCCCAATTAAAGTAACATCATTAAACCCAACAAAATTAACTTTAGAGTAACATGTTGAGATTCACATGATAATCCAAATACTAGATACTCAAGATTGTCCATAACCGGGGACACGGCTAACCATGATTAGTTTATTACACTCTACAGAGGTTTACGCACTTTTCCCCACAAGACTCGATCGCCTCCATTTGGTTTCTCGCACTACAGGGTGTTTGAGAAGACGGATGACCGAGACATAGTCTTTCAGAAGCGCTAGCACCTTACGATCGGGTAGACCGTACCACCTACATCCCCTACATCTGCTAGTCTACCACTGTAAGAGTTCGCACAACTTAGTCAACTATGTCAAAGCCCATAATGGCTTGTGGCTGCACACGGAAGTTTCTAGTATGAATAATCTCATGATCCCTTTGAGCCTGGGTGGCGGTCCAAAAGAAAAACAAGCAAGTCCTGGAAACCAGGTGCCTCAATCCACCCAGATGTGTGTTTAAGTTGCCACCTTAGATAAACCATTAATTATCAATCTCACATCTGTCATGGATTTCACTCACCCAATCCACGTCTACTAGCATAGCATGGCATAATAAGCAACGTAGAAAGTAACTCCCAAAGGTTTGATAATAAACAGGTAATAGGTACTACCTCATCTACTTCCCATCCCACAATTTAATTAGATCCTAATCATGCAATGTGTGAGAATTGATCTAATGCAATAAAACTGGGTGTAGAAAAAGGTATGATCAAAGTGTTACTTGCCTTGCTGATGATCCACGAAACCTAGAGATTCAACGTAACAGGCGGCGCACTCCGGGTATTCTATCGCAGACAAATAAACAAGCATACAATAAGTACTCATCTAATGCACAGGTAAAACTCGAATAGAAGATCTAACCAGAAAGTTCAACTTAAGAACCCTGGTTGGCAAAAAGAATCAAATCGAATGAAGCAAAAGAAATCAAACGGCGAAAGAAAACAACTTCGTTCTAGTAATCTGGATCTAAGTCAAATTTTATAGTAGCAAAAACATGTTTAAGTTGATTATTCGGAAAGAGGGTTTCGAGACCAAACTCCAGGCGCTTAAATCGCCTGATTCCGATAAACGAGCGAAAAGTTATACTAAAACGAAAATCAGATCAGAAATCGCGATCAGAAAATAACCGCGAAAAATCCGACGAAAAAGAAAAACAACGAACAGATTTTTTTTTAAAACGGCACGGAAAACAAGGCGGCGGCGAACCTCGGGCGGCGCGCTGCTCCGGCGGCGGCGGCGGCAGCTGGGGCGGCTGGCTAGGGTTAGGGCGGCGGTGACGGGCTGGCTCGGCTCGGGCCTCGGGCGCGCATTATAAAGGCCCCGGCCAGGCGGTGTCCTGGCCGAGTACGGCCCAAAGTCGGTTCCGCGTTTTTTTTTAATAATTCCGCTCGGAAGAAAAAATAAAAAGAAATACTAAACGGACTCCAAAAATCACGAAATAAATTTTCCCGGGTTTCTAAAATCAAGCCCGATAAAGTGAACATTTTTCTGGGCCCAAACTACAACTTTGAAAAACACGCATTTTTCCTAAATTCAAATAAAAAATACCGAAAACTCTGAAATAAATCTTATTTGATTTTTTTATTAAATCCTCAGTATTTCTATATTTTGGGAAAGTCATTTTATTCCCTCTCTCATATTTTTGTAGTAGAAATAATTGATGATAGAATAAATAAAATCAAATGATCATGTTTACATAATTTGAGAAAACTCAAATATGTAAATAACGAAATCCCCAACTCTCTCCGTGGGTCCTTGAGTTGCTTAGGATTTTCTAGGATCAAAACCAAAAACAAAATAAAATATGATATGCATGATGACCTAATGTATAGCATTCCAAATTGAAAATTTGGGATGTTACAGACACATTGATATAGATCAAGATGATGGAGATCATGGTGTCATGCCGGTGACGATAGAGATCATGACAGTACTTTGGAGATGGAGATCAAAGGCGCAAGATGATCATGGCCATATCATGTCACATATTATGATTGCATATGATGTTTATCTTTTATGCATCTTATTTTGCTTAGTTCGACAGTAGCTTTATAAGATGATCCCTTACTAAAATTTTCAAGATATAAGTGTTCTCCCTGAGTATGCACCGTTTCCAAAGTTCATCGTGCCCACACACCACGTGATGATTGGGTGTGATAAGGTCTACGTCCATCTACAATGGGTGCAAGCCAGTTTTGCACACGCAGAATACTCAAGTTAAACTTGACAAGCCTAGCATATGCAGATATGCCCTCGGAACACTGGAGACCGAAAGGTCGAGCGTGAATCATATAGTAGATATGATCAACATAATGATGTTCACCATTGAAAACTACTCCATTTCATGTGATGATCGATTATGGTTTAGTTGATATGGATCACGTGATCACTTACATGATTAGAGGGATGTCTATCTAAGTGGGGGTTCTTAGGTAATATGATTAATTGAACTTTAATTTATCATGAACTTAGTCCTGATAGTATTTGCATATCTATGTTGTAGATCAATAGCTCGCGTTATTGCTTCCCTGTTTTATTTTTGATATGTTCCTAGAGAAAACTAAGTTGAAAGATGTTAGTAGCAATGATGCGGATTGGACCCATGATCTGAGGTTTATCCTCATTGCTTCACAGAAGAATTATGTCCTTGATGCACCGCTAGGTGACTGACCTATTGCAGGAGCAGATGCAGATGTTATGAACGTTTGGCTAGCTCAATATGATGACTACTTGATAGTTTAGTGCACCATGCTTAAACGGCTTAGAATCGGGACTTCAAAGACGTTTCGAACGTCATGGACCATATGAGATGTTCCAGGAGTTGAAGTTAATATTTCAAGTAAATACCCGAGTTGAGAGATATGAAGTCTCCAACAAGTTCTGTAGCTAAAAGATGGAGGAGAATAGCTCAAGCAGTGAGCATGTGTTCAAATTGTCTGGGTACTACAATCGCTTGAATCAAGTGGGAGTTAATCTTCCAGATAAAATAGTGATTGAAAGAATTCTCTAGTCACCATCACCAAGTTAGTAGAACTTCGTGATGAACAATAGTATGCAAGGGATGATGAAAATGATTCCCGAGCTTTTCATGATGATAAAATCGATGAAGGTAGAAATCAAGAAAGAGCATCAAGTGTTGATGATTAACAAGACCACTAGTTTCAAGAAAAGGGAAAAGGGAAAGAAAGGGAACTTCAAGAAGAATGGCAAGCAAGTTGCTGCTCAAAGTGAAGAAGCCCAAGTCTGGTCCTAAGCCTGAGACTAAGTGCTTCTACTGCAAAGGGACTGGTCACTGGAAGCGGAACTGCCCCAAGTATTTGGCGGATAAGAAGGATGACAAAGTGAACAAAGGTATATTTGATATACAGATTATTGATGTGTATTTTACTAGTGTTCATAGCAACCCCTCGGTATTTGATATTGGTTCAGTTGCTAAGAGTAGTAACTCGAAATGGGAGTTGCAGAATGAACAGAGACTAGTTAAGGGTGAAGTGACGATGTGTGTTGGAAGTGGTTCCAAGATTGATATGATCATCATCGCGCACTCCCTATACTTTCGGGATTAGTGTTGAACCTAAATAAGTGTTATTTGGTGTTTGCGTTGAGCATGAATATGATTTGATCATGTTTATTGCAATACGGTTATTCATTTAAGTAAGAGAATAAATTGTTGTTATGTTTACATGAATAAAACCTTCTATGGTCATACACCTAATAAAAATGGTTTGTTGGATCTCGATTGTGGTGATACACATTCTCATAATATTGAAGCCAAAAGATGCAAAGTTAATAATGATAGTGCAACTTATTTGTGGCACTGCCGTTTAGGTCATATTGGTGTAAAGCGCATGAAGAAAATCCATGCTGATGGGCTTTTGGAATCACTTGATTATGAATCAGTTGATGCTTGCGAACCGTGCCTCATGGGCAAGATGACTATGACTCCGTTCTCCGGAACAATGGAGCAAGCAACTGACTTATTGGAGATAATACATACTGATGTATGCAATCCGATGAATGTTGAGGCTCGCGGCGGGTATCGTTATTTTCTGACCTTCACAGATGATTTGAGAAGATATGGGTATATCTACTTGATGAAACATAAGTCTGAAACATTTGAAAAATTCAAAAACTTCAGAGTGAAGTGGAAAATCATCGTGACAAGTAAATAACTACGATCTGATCGTAGAGACAAATATTTGAGTTACGAGTTTGGTCTTCAATTAAAACAATGTGGAATAGTTTCACAAAATCGTGCCACCTGGAACACCACAGCATAATGGTGTGTCCGAACGTCATAACCGTACTATTATTGGATATAGTGCAATCTATGATGTTTCTTACCGATTAACCACTATAGTTTTGAGGTTATGCATTAGAGATAGCTACATTCACGTTAAATAGGGCACCATCTAAATCCGTTGAGACAACACCGTATGAACTATGGTTTGGCAAGAAACCTAAGCTGTCGTTTCTTAAAGTTTGAGGTTGCAATGCTTATGTGAAAAAGTTTCAACCTGATAATCTCAAACCCAAATTGAAGAAGTGCTTCTTCATAGGATACCCAAAAAAAATGTTGGGTACACCTTCTATCACAGATCCGAAGGCAAGATATTCATTGCTGAGAATGGATCCTTTCTAGAGAAGGAGCTTCTCTCGAAAGAAGTGAGTGGGAGAAAAGTAGAACTTGATGAGGTAATTGTACCTGCTCCCTTATTGGAAAGTAGTTCATCACAGAAATCTGTTCCTGTGACTACTACACCAATTAGTGAGGAAGCTAATGGTGATGATCATGTAACTTCATATCAAGTTACTACCGAACCTCGTAGGTAAACCAGAGTGAGATCCGCACCAGAGTGGTACGGTAATCCTGTTCTAGAGGTCATGTTACTTGACCATGACGAACCTACGAACTATGAGGAAGCGATGATGAGCCCAGATTCCGTGAAATGGCTTGAGGCCATGAAATCTGAGATGAGATCCATGTATAAGAACAAAGTCTGGACTTTGATTGACTTGCCCAAAGATCAGCGAGCCATTGAGATTAAATGGATCTTCAAGAGGAAGACGGACGCTGATAGTAGTGTTACTATCTACAAAGCTAGAATTGTCGCAAAAAGGTTTTCGACAAGTTCAAGGTGTTGACCACGATGAGAATTTCTCACTCGTATCTATGCTTAAGTCTGTCCGAATCATGTTAGCTATTGCCGCATTTTATGAAATCTGGCAAATGGATAAACAAAACTGCATTCCTTAATAGGATTTATTAAAGAAGAGTTGTATATGATGTAACCAGAAGGTTTTGTCGATCCTAAAGGTACTAACAAAATATGCAAGCTCCAGCGATCCATCTATGGACTGGTGCAAGCATCTCGGAGTTGGAATACATGCTTTGATAAGTTGATCAAAGCATATAGTTTTATACAGACTTGCGGTGAAGCCTGTATTTACAAGAAAGTGAGTGGGAGCACTACATCATTTCTGATAAGTATATGTATGACATATTGTTGATCGAAGATGATGTAGAATTATTCTGTAAAGCATAAAGGAATGTTTGAAAGGAGTTTTTTCAAAGAAAGACCTCGGTGAAGCTGCTTACATATTGAGCATCAAGATCTATAGAGATAGATCAAGACGCTTGATAAGTTTTTTCAATGAGTACATACCTTGACAAGATTTTGAAGTAGTTCAAAATGGAACAGTCAAAGAAGGAGTTCTTGCATGTGTTACAAGGTGTGAAGTTGAGTAAGACTCAAAACCCGACCACGACAGAAGATAGAGAGAGAATGAAAGTCATTCCCTATGCCTCAGCCATAGGTTCTATAAAGTATGGCATGCTGTGTACCAGACCTATTGTATACCCTGCCCTGAGTTTGGCAAAGGAGTACAATAGTGATCTAGGAGTAGAACACTGGACATTGGTCAAAATTATCCTTAGTGGAATAAGGATATGTTTCTCGACTATGAAAGTGACAAAAGGTTTGTCGTAAAGGGTTACGTCAATGCGAATTTTGACACTAATCTAGATGACTCTAAATCTCAATCTGGATACATATTGAAAGTGGGAGCAATTAGCTAGAGTATCTCTATGCAGAGCATTGTTGACATAGAAATTTGCAAAATACTTACGGATATGAATGTGGCAGACCCGTTGACTAAACTTCTCTCACAAGCAAAACATGATCACACCTCAGTACTCTTTGGGTGTTAATCACATAGCGGTGTGAACTAGATTATTGACTCTAGTAAACCCTTTGGGTGTTGGTCACATGTCGATGTGAACTATGGGTGTTAATCACATGGTGATGTGAACTATTGGTATTAAATCACATGGCGATGTGAACTAGATTATTGACTCTAGTGCAAGTGGGAGACTGAAGGAAATATGCCCTAGAGGCAATAATAAAGTTATTATTTATTTCCTTATATCATGATAAATGTTTATTATTCATGCTAGAATTGTATTAACGGGAAACATAATACATGTGTGAATACATAGACAAACAGAGTGTCAGTAGTATGCCTCTACTTGACTAGCTCGTTGATCAAAGATGGTTATGTTTCCTAACCATAGACATGAGTTATCATTTGATTAACAGGATCACATCATTAGGAGAATGATGTGATTGACTTGACCCATTCCGTTAGCATAGCACTTGATCGTTTAGTTTGTTGCTATTGCTTTCTTCATGACTTATACATGTTCCTATGACTATGAGATTATGCAACTCCCGTTTACCAGAGGAACACTTTGTGTGCTACCAAACATCACAATGTAACTGGGTGATTATAAAGGTGCTCTACAAGTGTCTCCGAAGGTACTTGTTGGGTTGGCGTATTTCGAGATTAGGATTTGTCACTCCGATTGTTGGAGAGGTATCTCTGGGCCCTCTCGGTAATGCACATCACTTAAGCCTTGCAAGCATTGCAACTAATGAGTTAGTTGCGGGATGATGTATTACGGAACGAGTAAAGAGACTTGCCAATAACGAGATTGAACTAGGTATTGAGATACCGACGATCGAATCTCGGGCAAGTAACATACCGATGACAAAGGGAACAATGTATGTTGTTATGCGGTCTGACCAATAAAGATCTTCGTAGAATATGTGCGAGCCAATATGAGCATCCAGGTTCCGCTATTGGTTATTGACCGGAGACATGTCTCGGTCATGTCTACATAGTTCTCGAACCCGTAGGGTCCGCACGCTTAAAGTTTCGGTGACGATTGTATTATGAGTTTATGTGATTTGATGTACTGAAGGTAGTTCGGAGTCTCGGATGAGATCGGGGACATGATGAGGAGTCTCGAAATGGTCGAGACGTAAAGATCGATATATTGGACAACTATATTCGAAAAACGGAAAGGTTCTGAGTGATTCGGGTATTTTCGGGGGTACCGGGGAGTTACGGGAGTACGAGGAAGAAGTAATGGGCCTCATGGGCCAAGTGGTGGAAGAGAGGAAGATGGGCGCGCGGCTCCCCTAGCCCAAAACGAATTGGACTAGGGGGCGGACCCCCCTTTCCTCCTTTTTCCTCCTTCTCCTTCCTTCTCCTTCTCCCCCTTCCTTTCCTCCTCCTAGTAGGAGTAGGAAAGGTGAGTCCTACTCCTTCTAGGAGGAGGACTCCTCCTCCTAGCGCGCCCATGGAGGGCCGGCCGGCCTCCCCCCCTTGCTCCTTTATATACAGGGACAGGGGCACCTCTAGACACAACAAGTTGATCAGTTGATCTCTCCCAATCGTGTGCGGTGCCCCCCTCCACCATATTCCACCTCGGTCATATCGTAGCGGTGCTTAGGTGAAGCCCTGCGTCGGTAGCAACATCATCACCGTCACCACGCCGTCGTGCTGACGGAACTCTCCCATGAAGCTCTGCTGGATTGGAGTTCGCGGGACGTCATCGAGCTGAACGTGTGCTGAACTTGGAGGTGCCGTGCGTTTGGTACTTGGATCGGTCGGATCGTGAAGACATACGACTACATCAACCGCGTTGTGTTAACGCTTCCGCTTTCGGTCTATGAGGGTACGTGGACAACACTCTCCCCTCTCATTGCTATGCATCACCATGATCTTGCATGTGCGTAGGAAATTTTTTGAAATTACTACGTTCCCCAACATCCATATGATGTAACTCTTTTGCGATGTGTTTGTTGGAATCGATGAACTTTGAGTTTATGATCAGATCTATCTTTTTATATCCATGAAAGTTATTTGAGTTTCTTTGATCTCTTATATGCATGATTGCTTATAGCCTCGTATTTCTTCTCCGATATTTGGGTTTTGTTTGGCCAACTTGATCTATTTATCTTGCAATGGGAAGAGGTGCTTTGTAGTGGGTTCAATCTTACGGTGCTTGATCCCAGTGACAGAAAGGGAAACGACACATATGGATCATTGCTACTAAGGTTAAAACGATGGGGTCTATCTCTACATAGATAGATCTTGTCTACATCATGTCATCATTCTTATTGCATTACTCCGTTTCTCCATGAACTTAATACACTAGATGCATGCTAGATAGCGATCGATGTGTGGAGTAATAGTAGTAGATGCGAGCAAGAGTCGGTCTACTAATCTTGGACATGATGCCTATATAATGATCATCGCCTGGATATCGTCATAATTATTTGAGGTTCTATCAATTTCCCAACAGTAATTTGTTTACCCACCATTTGCTATTTTTCTCAAGATAAGCCACTAGTGAAACTTACGGCCCCCGGGTCTTCTTTCTCATATATTTGCCTTTGCGATCTACTTTCCTCTTGCATTTATTTTTAGATCTACTAAACCAAAAACCAAAAATACCTTGCTGCAATTTTCCTTTATTTATTTTATTTGGCATTAAATCTATCAATCTACTACAATTTCATTTCACGTCCGTTGGCCTATCTTGAGGAGCCGTACCCCGAAAGGGATTGACAACCCCTTTAACACGTCGGGTTGCGATGATTTGTTATCTGTGTGCAGGTGTTGTTTACGTTGTGTTGCTTGGTTCTCCTAATGGTTCAATAACCTTGTTTTCATATCTGAGGGAAATACCTACCGCCGCTGTGCTACATCATCCCTTCCTCTTTGGGGAAATACCGACGTAGCTTCAAGCGACATCAAAAGGAATTTCTGGCGCTGTTGCCGAGGAGGATCAAGTCAAGATAGTCTCCCGGCGATGCACCATTTCTGGCGCCATTGCCGGGGAGGATCTTCAACATATACCAGGTTCCTAATCACAAATCTCATCTCCTTGCAATTTACATTATTTGCCATTTGCCTCTCGTTTTCCTCTCCCCCACTTCACAAAAAATTGCTGTTTTATTCGCCTCTTTTTTTCGTTTGCCACTTTCTTGCTTTCTAGTCTTGATGGCTAGCGTCCCTACTCCTCCTTTGTCACCAGATTTTGAAGTCCTTTAGTTCAAGCAAGGACAAGGAGAAAATTTGAAAGATGCCTGGTATAGGCTTATGGAACCGTATCGTATTTCCAATTTAAAGGGGGATGCTAAAGTTTTGCTTCAAAATTGTTACATAGGATTGGCTTTGCATCATAGACAACTTCTTGATTTTGCCGCTAAAGGAAACTTCATTGATCTTGATGCGAATGCTGCCTATGAAATCTTAGAGGGAATTTTGGGAATTCCACCTCAAAAGAAGGGGTTTCCTTTTACCCTCGAGGGAGCTCAAATGTTGGACAAACTTGGTGAGGGAGTCCTTGATTAGGGGGTCTCCGAACAGCCGGACTATATCCTTTGGCCGGACTGTTGGACTATGAAGATATGAGATTGAAGACTTCGTCCCGTGTCCGGATGGGACTCTCCTTTGCGTGGAAGGCAAGCTAGGCAATACGGATATGGATATCTCCTCCTTTTGTAACCGACCTTGTGTAACCCTAGCCCCCTCCGGTGTCTATATAAACCGGAGGGTTTTAGTCCGTAGGACAACATACAATCATACCATAGGGTAGCTTCTAGGGTTTAGCCTCTCTGATCTCGTGGTAGATCAACTCTTGTACTACTATATTATCAAGAATAATCAAGCAGGACGTAGGGTTTTACCTCCATCAAGAGGGCCCGAACCTGGGTAAAACATCGTGTCCCCTGCCTCCTGTTACCATCCGCCTTAGATGCACAGTTCGGGACCCCCTACCCAAGATCCGTTGGTTTTGACACCGACATTGGTGCTTTCATTGAGAGTTCCTCTATGTCATCACCGTTAGGCTTGATGGCTCCTTCGATCATCGATAGCGATGTAGTCCAGGGTGCACTACAAAAAAAGACACATCTATGACATTTTGGGCCAAACGAAAAAAAAACTGTCATACATATGACACTTCTATGACGATAATTGTGACAAAACCTGGTATCATCATAGATGTGGTGGGCTCCTACTTCTATGACAAAAAATCATGACAGAAAATGGGCTTTTCATCCTGGACGGGCTGGAGACGCAGCTGCATGACATTCTTTGGGCCGTCCATGACGGAAAAAACCATGGTAGAAGCGAGGGGAAGGAAAATTTCGGGGAGTTCCCGGTTACGGTGGGAGGTCAGGGGTCGAGCGATACACGCTTCTCTCGTACACATACGCGCGTGTGTGTGAGGCGTTGGCTCTAACTGAACCTGAGCGAGGCGTTGGGCTCTAACTAAACCCGAGCGATTGCACTGCAGGCTACGCATTACTGAACCCGAGCGATCGATCGATGGCTGTTAACTGAACCCGATCGAGCGATTCCTTCACTACTGCTGCTAACTGAAGCCGATCGATGCTGCCTCTGGATGAACATGAGTGTTGCGGGGGGGTTTGGATGAACAGTTCCCGGTGGGGGTGGATGAACAGGACCCCGTGGTGTTGCCTCTGGATGAACAGGACCCCGATCGATCGAGCCGATTGGGGCTGGATGAACAGGACCCCGTGGAGGGCTGGATGAACAGGACCACCCCGTGGAGGGCTGGATGAACAGTAGACGGTGGAGGGTAGGATGAACAGTAGCCCATGGAAGGGTGGTTGAACAGGAGCCCGTGGAGAGGGCTGGTTGAACAGTAGCCGGTGGAGTAGCGCGCGGTGGAGGCTGGATGAACAGGAGCCCGTGGATGAACAGTCGCAGGTGGAGGCTGGAGGAGGTCGACGGTGGATGAACAGTAGATCGTGGAGGCTGGAGGCGGGCGACGGTGGAGATGAATAGTATCCCGTGGAGTCCCATTTTGTGGTACGCCACACCCCTCTCGATGAACAGGACCCCTGTTTCGACCGTAGCGCTCCAACACAAGTCCGTTTCCTCCGTTTTGCGGTACGCCACACCCCTCCCGATGAAACAGAACCCCTGTTTTGACCATAGGAGGTACGTTTCCTCCGTTTTGCGATACGCCAGACCCCTCCCGATCAACAGGACCCTGTTTCGAACGTGGCCGGTCAAACACAAGGCCGTTTCCTCCGTTCTGCGGTACGCCAGGCCTCGTTTCCATCGCATGTTCCGTCCAAGCCCTCCCGATGAACACGACGCATTCCGTTGCCTCCCCATGAACACGACGCATTCCGTTGCCTCCCCATGAACATGACGATGACGATGTTTCTGCGTTCCGACCCAGCCATGTACACGAGCCCTGGCCGTACGTATGCGCGAGTAGGCGTTCGAGACCCCGCCCGTATGTACACATACGTAGCCGTATTTTCTTTCTTGCACCCTGGCCGATGTACGTACGTGTACATGCTACGTGCGCGCCTCTACTACGACATGTGCGCGCCTCTACATCCACCAGTATATATATACGTACACGTTCGCGACCAGAATGACAATGCTACGTACGCTTCGACCAGGTGGGTCCCGACTGTTAGGCACTTCTTTGCATGCGAAGATGTAGCTGGTGGGTCCCAGCAGTTAGGGGCAAACGTTTTTTCGCGAAATACGGTGGCCCGTCCGGTGGGTCCCCGCTGTCAGGTGGAGGAATAATTATTTTGCACGTAATAAGGAGGCACTTCCTTGCTGCGGCTGTGGACCCAGCTGTCAGCCTCTCCACGTACAGTCCACGTCCGATGGAAGCCGTTCCTTGACCACGTTGACCATGCCGTGTTGAGAGCACCAGGGCGGTGGACGATGGCGAGGCCGAGGAAGGGGACGACGTAGAGCCGGGGAAAACGCGGCAGTGGATGCCCACGCTTAGAGGAGTACGAGGGTTCACTGGTTCGCTGCGGTGTGAGGCTGCCGTCGCCGCAGAATAACAGGGGGTGTGGGTGAGTAGAGGGATGGCCTGGCCAGCGGTGGGAGTAGTAGGGGGCGGTGAGGCCTCCACCACATCGCAGCCGGCTACGGGAGGCAGGAGCACGAGGCACGACCGGTGCTGGTTTGGGCGGCTGGAGCAAGAAGACCAGAGGTTGAAGAAGCACTACGGCCGTTGGATGGACATCGTACGGTCACTGGAGCTAGAATCGTGCATATTGACTAAGTTGACAAAGCCCTCCATCCCCGTCAACTTAGTAGGCCCACAAGTCAGCCTCCCACCAAGGTGGGTCCCAGCTAGGAGGGGGTATTCATTTTTTGTGCGTAATAAGGAGGCACTTCCGGTGGGTTCGAGCTGACAGCAGGGTGGACGTTTTTTTCACGAAATACGGTGGCCCGTCAGGTGGGTCCCAGTAGTCAGGGGCAAATGTTTTTTTGCGATATACTGGTGGGCGTCCGGTGGGTCCCTACTGTCAGGTGGAAGAATAATTATTTTCCACATAATAAGGAGGCACTTCCTTGCGGCTACCGTGGACCCAGCTGTCAGCCTCTCCACGTACAATAATCTTTCCATGGAATTCGGTCATTTACCACATTGACCACGCCACGCCAACAGCACCACGGTGGTGGACGACAGCGAGGCCTAGGAAGGGGACGATGCAGAGCCGGGGAAGACACGACAGTGGATGCCCACGCAGAGAGGAGTACGAGGGCTCACTGGTTCGGCTGCGCTGCCGTCGCCGCAGAATAACAGGGGGTGTGGGTGAGTGGAGTGGAGGGATGGCCTGGCCAGTGGTGGGAGTAGTATGGGGGCGGTGAGGCCTCCGCGGCAGCACAGCCGGCCACGGGAGGCAGGAGCAGGCGACACGACCGGCGCTGCTTTGGGCGGCTGGAGCAAGAAGACCAGAGGTTGAAGAAGCACTACGGCCGTTGGATGGACATCGTACGGTCAGTCGAGCTAGAATCGTGCATATTGACTAAGTTGACAAAGCCCTTCGTCCCCGTCAACTTAGTAGGCCCACTATACTGGGTCCCAGCTAGCAGGGGGAGTATTTATTTTGTGTGCGTAATAAGAAGGCACTTCCTTGCGTGCGAAGATATAGCTAGTGCATCCGAGCTGTCAGCGGCGGTAACGTTTTTTCACAAAATACAGAGGCCGTTTCGGTGGGTCCCAGATGTCAGTGGAGGAAATCATTATTTTGCACGTAATAAGGAGACATTTCCTTGCGTGCGGCCATGGACCTAGCTGTCAGCCTCTCCACGTACAGTCCACTTCAGATGCATGTCGGTCGTTGACCACACTCACCACGCCACGCCGAGAGCACCAGGGCGGTGGACGACGGCGAGGCCTAGGAAGGGAACGACACAGAGGCAGGGAAGACTCGGTCGTTGTTTTTGTTTCCCATGCGGAGGGGAGTATGAATGTACGAGGGTTTACTGGTTCGTCTGCCATCGCCGGAGAATAGTAGCAGGTGTGGGTGAGTAGAGGGATGGCTAGGCCAGCGATGGGAGTATGGTGGGGCGATGAGGCCTGCGCGGCAGCACAGCCGGCCGCGGGGAGGAGGGAGCAGGTAGTCCCGTCGGCGCTTGTTTGAGCGGCTGGAGTAGGAAGAGCAGAGATTGAAGAAGCACGACGGTCGTTGGATGGACATCCAACAGTATACAGGCCATCTGTGGAAAGCCTCAAATCTGTGGAAAACAGCATACAACTCATCTGCCATTATTTCAAATAATTTACAGCCCATTTGCTAATTCTTACGGGTTTTTTTGGAGCACATATTCTTTATGTTAGCATTACAGCCCATATTGTGGCCACGGTTAAGAAATTATACGAAATTTTGCATATGTCGGTGCGGTCTGAACTATTTTTAATCCCGAAATTTTGAGTCACATTCAGACTAATTTTAAAAATAAATGTATATCAATATAAAATCCAATAAATTGTCCATGCATAAAAATCAATGCAATTTAAAATCTTGAAATGAAAAAAAGATATTTGAAAATAATTGCCGGTTTGATGTGTTTTAAAAATGTACAGCCCATTTCTCTTTACTGATAGGCCATTTTCTCGGCCAGCCGAATGAAGCTCTCCTCGTCTTGAAAGATTTGCAGCCCAACAGGCCTGATAAAGCGACTTACTTGACAAATCACAAAAGAACTGGGCTAGCCATTTTCAGAAAGAAAAAAACTACTGGGCTGATCTGTGGTAAACATAAAAGAAAAGGCTGTCTAGACAGGCCAGAGTGTCCCGCACAGCCCAGTTGACACCCTGCTTCCGTCTCAAAAACAAATTAGATAAATGCTACTCCAATTATGGCGATTCATAAAAATGCCACTGCAATTTCCAAACTTTGAAAAATGCCACTGCAATTTTTTGCAAACTTTGAAAAACGCCACTGCAATTTGCAAACTTTGAAAAACGCCACTCCAGAGTTCGAAAAATGCCACTAGAAATGGCATGAAATGGCATTTTTCAAAGTTTGGAAATTGGAGTGGCATTTCTCGGATACACCAGATTTGGAGTGGCATTTATCAAATTAACCCAAAACAAAAATAACTGGGCGAGCTGCTGGGTCCCTGGTGTCAGCCGCTCATTGTGCAATTCTCTCATTTATTGACTACGTTGACAATGGCATGGGACCCAGATGTCAGAAATCCACTTGGAGGAGCCATTTTTTATTGGCTTGAAATAAGGAGGCACTTTCTTGCGTACTGCCATGACCTTGGCGGGTCCCTGCTGTCATCCTCTCCACGTACAATCATCTCCTGGTTGTGTACGCGTCAACTTGCTAGGCCCACAAGTCAGCCTCTAAACCGTGGAGGACAAATACAACCAATTTAAAAAAATAACAGCCCATTCCATATGTTCAAACGGAAAGTTCAACATTCAGAGCAAAGTAACAGGTCTGATCCACATATAGAGTACTGAACTTCCACGTTGACAACCATCATAGCCAAGTTAACTATCTACTCCCACTAACACTCTAGTAGCGTACAAGTACTAACTTACTCTTAGCTAACTAGACGATGCCGGCCGCCATCTGCTGTCCATGCTAAACACCGGCACCGGCATCCTCCGCCTCGCCTTGGACTTGCCAGAGGTGCGATAGGGCGCGTTGGCCCTTTCCATGCCGACGTGGTCCACCAAAGCTTCGGCTTCCAAGCGGGAAACCCACTTGACAAGCTGGTAGTAAAAATCAGCGTCGCGAACGCGTGCGTGCCCGACAGCCTCCAGGGCTATTTGTCGGGCGCCGGCCTCCACGTAGTCGGCCCAGTTGTAGGCGCTCTGCTCGCGACTCAGAGCGTCGGTGCGCTGCTGCTCCATGTCCCGCTGGCGGCGCAAATCGGCGATACGTTGCTCCTCCGCCATGCGGTCGTGCTCCAACAACTCCTCGATCTCCGCATTGCCATCTAAAGACAGATAGAATGCCTCCTCCCTCTGTCTGCCTTCCGATGAAAACCCGAACACTAGTTCCGGCGCTGACTGCCTCCGGCGTCGCCTACCGCGGACGGGCGGGGGCATGGCGAACGTGGCGAGCGACGTCGGGCCGGTGGGGGCTTATGAGGATATGGCGAGTTGGGTCACGGTGGCACCTGAGAAGGCCGGGAAACAGTACTTATAGGCGTAAGGTAGCGCGACGGTCATCGGAATTCAATGCATAATGGCTTAGCGCGCCAGCTTGCCGTGGAAAACTAGAGAAACTGAAATTATGACTGTGTCGTCCCGTCCCATCTGGGTCGCACGCCGGCATGGCGGTTAAACGAGTGCAGTCAGATCATCTCCCTCCTTGTCAATAATGATTCTACGGATTTAAAGCGTATCTTTTTTCTCATCAGTTAGCTGCCTTAATTACGGTCGGCTGCATGCAGGCACTCAGAATCGCTCGCAGGCAGTACGCGAAGCAGCATGCAACGAGTCGCAGCCGAGGGCACGCATGCAGCCAATTAAATCGCTAGAATTAATTAGGCTTAAACTTCTGCATGCCGTTAATTATTGCCATGCCTTGGTCTTGCTGCTTTGCTCACGGGACTAATAAATCTCGGATGGAGGGAGTACCTTGGTTGGTGAGAGGTTTGAATTAAGCCCTGCAAACCGGAAAGGAGGTACTCCCTCCATATTTATTTAGTTCGCATATTAGCTTTGGTCAAAGTCAAGCTTTACAAACTTTGACCAAGTTTGTATACAAAAATATTAAGATATACAATAACAAATCAACAACATTAGATTTACTATTAAATGTACTTTCACATCGTATAGATTTATTATGATAAATGTCTATATTGTTTTCTATAAACTTGGTCAAACTTTACGAAGTTCGACTTCAGTCAACTCTAATATGCAGAGTAAATAAAAACGGAGGGAGTACTAGTACGTGCGTGATCCGCTATTTATTCGTGTAGGATCGAGTAGGTCATTTCTTGAATTGAGCCCTGCAAACCGGAAAGGAGGTAGTACGTGCGTGATCCGCTATTTATCCGCGTAGGATCGATAGTGTAGCTTGTCAGTTTCTTCAGAGGTAGGCATTTTTATCCGTGTAGGATCGATAGTGTAGCCTGTCAGTTTCTTCAGAGGTAGGCATTTTTATTCAAAAAACTGCCACTTTGCATCTTGCGTCGCAAATAAAACTGCCAGGAGCGCATTTGTAGGCTAGCTAGTGATCGATCAGTAACTTGTAAACACTGAGCGAACAGAAATAAGTAACTGTTAATGCATCTCAATGATTCACATATCATATACAAATATGTAGCTCCAAAAGCTAAGATCAGCCACTTCGGATCTCGCATCGCAACTAAAACTAACTAGTACGATTCCCATACATAAGATCAACATGTTAATGCATCTCAATGATTCACAGATCATATATAAATATGTAGCTCCAAAAGCAGAGATCTAGAAAAAACATCTGTTCTTCCTACTAACATGGATGCTTCTCCTGGCCAACATTCAGTACAGACTGAAAGACAAATTTGTTTGTGAAGTCTACAATTCCTCTTGCAAACGTAAGTGGTTTCACAAACAGCTAGAACCATGAGAATGAACCACACATGATGGAGGAACATCCACTACAATATGATTTGGTCTTCTCTCGATCACACCGCGAGACTATTTTCGGAATACAAACTTTAACTTAGGCAAAATGATGCCCATTGTATAATCAGACAAAAGCAATGAAGCACCTAGTGTTGGCCAATAAAAAGTACAGTACTATTTCTCTGCAGTCCATGAACTGACTATCCAATCTTTCTGTGTCTATTTTCAAATGGCACTGCATGAAGTGACTATACTATTCTCTTGTGCAGTTCAACCAAAATTGCGGACACTTTGTTTGTTTGCCAAATAGCAACGGGCAGACATCTCTGTCCGCACAAATATCAAGCAGCTAGTAAACATATACCACACCTTGTATTTTCGGTTTAAACATGTCTCTTCCGCTTAGCATCTGTCATGTTCTGCACTGGACAATCTGATACAGTTATGTTTTTCCCTGGACAATTTCATACTGAATTGATTTGCTGGTTCAGAGCAGAAATATAGCACCTATTCTTCATCAGACCAAGGATATCCATGTTCGCAGTGATGGAAGAGGTGAAATCAATACAATCGAAATTGAGCATCCAATCATTAAATCATGTCCTGCACCTCCAATGTAGGTCCACCCTGCCAATAAATTCACATGCAAACCACTAGTATTACTATCTAATGACACTACAAAAAGAGTAGCAAGATAGTAGCAAACCATGTACCTTCATAATGAACAGGTCATAGTGCCACCAATTGGATATAAAGGTTTGGAAAAAAAACATGCTCCTAATGTTGAACCAGTTGGACTTTTTGTGCAGTTCCACTAAAATCGAGCATCCCTGTTTGTATAGATATTGAAAGTGTGATTACTCTAAAAGTGGCACTAGTTGAAGCATAGACTCACAAATATAAGCATTCCAATTTCAAAATGGGAAAAGGTACCAAGACTGTTTCTAACCACCTGTTTGAAAGAATAAATAAAGCAACAGCGGCTGATGTCACGAAGGCATACATAGTTTTTTCTGAAAAACTGAGCCATTCCTGACCTTTCCTCTTCTTTTAAGCAAATTTTGTGCAGTTCTACTAAAATAAAATGCCATCACCGCCTTGACAATTCAGTGACACTGTACAAAAGGAAATGACTTAACATTACATCATGATGTCAGGTATGTAGTCTACAGGCATTAAAGATAAACATACAGACCTCCTCCGATAACATAATGAACATTAATTTTAACAAAGGTGTGACTAGCTTTACAGGGATAATTTGAGTGAACTCTACACCCTTTTTTCCTTAATATAAGATGTTTTTGTGGTTCAATTTAAAGTACCCAAACGTCTAGTATTTAGAAAAACAGGTAGTAGTTTTCTTGAGCACATATCTGGGAAAGCTTGCCACACTTTATTTATGTCCATACGCTAATGCAACACCATTCGAATACTACAAATATACACTAATCCAGTGGCTAGTGCAACAGTAGAGTAGTTAGTTTATTACAGGGTACAGTACAATGGTTTTACTGAACAGATTTCAAAGCATTGGAAGGTTTCTATAAGAATTAACAATACAAAATGTAAAGGTAACAAGTTTCAGCATTGGTATACTAGCTCTGCATGAGCATTAAACCAAATACAATAGTCTGAAGGTAACTAGCATTATTAACTAATGACAGTATAAAAAAATTGCAAACCACATACCTCCAAGGTAAATATCATTTCGAACTCGGGGGGACCTTAAAAATTGCTATCCCAATCTTGATAATCGATCAAACATAAAAACTTGATCGAATGAATCAAGAGAACAGCCGGAGGAGGAGGTGCCCACTCTTGACCTTTCCTCTTGTCTTCATAATTGTCTGTGCAGTTTAACCAAAATAAAATGACATCAACGCCTTGGCATTTTGGTGACACTATACAAAAAAATTAACTTATCTCATGAAAGTGAGGTATGTAATCTATAAGCATTAACAGTGCAAAAATCTGAAGGTAGTAACAAGTTTCATCGTTGGTATACTGGATGTGCAACAACATTAGAATGCCTTAGCTGAAAAATCTTTAATACATCCACAATCAACAGCTAACCCTGAAATAATCCAGTGACATCAAATGGCATTGCTTAAATTTATCAGTGGCATTAGACTGAGAGCGGCATTAGTTAAATGTGGCATCACTTTAGCAGTAGCATTGCTTGACTTGACTGCTGGCGTTATACTAACAACAAAAAAGTGGCAATAAGAGCATGGGAGGCCCATTCGGACAGTGGGCGCACCAGTACGATGTACCTCCATGGACGCAGAGTGGTGAGGGAGGTATGGTTGCCTAGAGCAACAAATATCCAGGCAGCATATGTGAATTACATCCCATTTTTGCTCTCTTTAGCCACCTTTTTCCTATGCGAGGACAACAAACCGATCGACTTGGTCATTCTCTATTGTGTTGTCATGCCTTTCTACCCTTCTTCAACCAAGAGACACGAGACTTGTTCCTTAGCTACTGATTTTCCCCTTTTCAACCTAGATGTGGGTTCAATGCCTACTCTCTTGGACAGTACAGTCTCCCTTGCTTTCCTTATTCAACCCAGACATGGATTAGTCTGCATGAAGTAGGATTTCCTTTAATAGTGCAAATTATGGTTTTCGTCTGTGTGGCCAGCAGAGCAGAGGATAGCAAATTGGGAAGATGGTGAAGTGGAAAAAGATCCACATGCAACGACGTGGCAGATGGGGCAATAGAACAAGGTTATGGTTCGAAAAGAGGTAGCATACCTGAGGGTCGGCGGGAAGTGGCTTCGCTCGTGGTCGTCGTCCTCCGCACACACTATGGCAGCGAGCTTGGGACAGAGGCCATCCCGCGTGGGCGCTAGGTCTAAGAGGACGGCCTTGTCGTTAGTGCGTGACCTCGCTCGCCGACGACAAGTGCGTCAACGCTGCACGTCCTTTTCTTCCCCGGCGGATCTGTGACCACCGGTGAGGAGGGAGAGAGGGGCCATCTTTTTTAGATCTGGAGAGAGGGTGGTAGTGTGAGAAGCAAGTGGGCAGCCCTTAGCAAGAAAGCGCTCAAGCTCCAGCCTATATATCTTTTTTATACTACTAGTACTGGAGGTGGAGTAGTGGTAGAGTAGTTTATATTTTCTCTTCGTACAGTACCAGTTAGTCGTGCTTCAAAACTGATCGGCACGCCATTAAAAAAATAAAGGTCGATAACTAATGCGGCACCTCAGGCCAACGCGGCCAGATCGCATTTTGCACGAGAAATTACACACCATGTTTCGTTCACATGTGGTCCCGTTCCGACATATCAGTGAGACGACGGCGAGTAGTAGGAGTATTTCCGAACGGACGTGTAGGCTGGGGCGCCTCTTCGTGAACCGTGGCAAACTCGCAACCGTCCACCGACTCTTCGCCTTTCCCTCTCAATTTGGAACTGCTGTCGCACGCTCTTCCTCTCCCTCCTCCATTTTCCTTCAACCCTTCACCCTTTCTTCTGCCATTGTTCGATCGTCTTCTCCATGGAGGGAACAGGCCGGAAACGACCCCGTTATTCTTGCCCCGATCTGAAAGATGACGTGGTGGAGGAACTCATTGATCGGTGCGACGTCATCACCTCGTCTAGCATGGCAGGTTCGTTCAAGCCCATTCTTGACTCAACTAATAACATCATTACAAAGAACCCAACAGTCAAGGAGCGGTTTGATCTCCCCTATCTTCTTCGCCGTGACCCTGATGATGACTGGCGCCGACACGACAGAGGTCTCGCCCTGTGCAAGTTGATGCCGCTTGATAATGATACATATGATGTTAAGATGCTATCGCTTGAGGGCAAGGCTTGGGCGGGCGCAAATGGAGATTGGGTTGTTTACATTGGGTCCAACTGCGAGTGGGAACTTGTGAATGTGTACACTCGTCATCGGGTTCTACTTCCAAAAATCTCAACACACTGCCCAGAGGTTGAGCACACCGGTAATGTACGCACGTTCAAATACGATCATGGTGACTGTATTCTATGGAAGATAGCAATTTGTCGAGTTCCCAACCGCTCTTGGAATTATAGCAAGTATGATGTTGTTGCTATCTTCGACAAGCTTGTTGCGTCCTTGATGGTTTCACTCGATGGATATTGCTCAAAAATCAGTTTTTGTACATGGATGAGTACTGTGATGCAATTCAATACGAGGGCCTTGTGTTTGCTGCCACCACTCATGGCACTGTTTTTGCATGGCATCCTCATAGTTTTGGTACGTTTGTCTTCCACCGTAATTATAATTGTTTCATCCACATGCATGCGGGTTAGCAAGTTTCCCTTTACTAATTAACCTTCTTCTTGTGTTTCTAAGGTCCTGTGAACATCCCACCACCTATACTTGAAAATTTTTATAACCAAGGGGGAGATGACGATGGTGATGATCGCGAGCATGAGGACGAGCAGCGCCCATATACTCTGTGGCACCTGGAAACTAATTCCGATGGATCACCTCTTCTTGTGTAGCCCACTGATGATGTTACTGCTAAGGAAGTAGGTGTCTCCCATGGTCGCACTCTCTGGACCTATTCCAACACCCGTTGCATGGTATTCAGGATGGATACTAGTGTGCTAGCGCCAACTCCTTCTCCCTGGTACAGAATTGATATCTTGGAGAAAACTCGCTCTTCCTTGGACAAAACTATCCGATGATGGTGAAAGGCGATCCAACTGTCATTGACACATTTATGAGAAGCAACTATGTCTATACCTCGGACATTTGTGTGGTTCCCTACCCTGGTAGGGATATAGTAGGCCGCTTCAGTCTGGATGATCAGTCCTGCGTTGGTTTCCAGATCGACAATCGGTGGCCCATCCCAGAGAATCACTTGTGGTTCAAAGCAAGTGTTTCCAATGCCGAGGAATGGTTGAGTTAAAGTTCATTTCATTGCTTGTTATTTGTTGTGTGGTGAAAACTTTAGTATTTATAATGTATCCTCGTTGTCGATGTGGGTTGATGACCTGTTGTATGTAATAAAATGATATGTCTGTGATAAACTTACTAAATTTATGAATGGCTTTCGAGTCGCTTCTCTAAATTTGTACTAGCTTCACATGCTTCATGCGTCGGGCAGGTGTTTTTACTATAGCCATATGTTAATGTGTTTGCTGTACGTAACCAGCACCTCGAATCCTCGATACTAGCACTATATAGTAGGAGTAAGTAGTAGGAGTAGTAGGGTGGCATGGGCCAGAACAAGCATTCACGTCCAGGAGTACGACACACGCCACCACCACGACATCCATCTGACACCATATTATTTCTTGGAGTCCGTGCTAGAGCAATCTCTTCAACCTCTTCATTTCTCTAACTTCAGTCATCGCGCGGCGGGCGAGGTGGGGGTTTGCCGATAGTCGGTTTCCTTAACTGCGGTCCCACTTGTAAGGCCAACTCCAACGCATGACCCCAAACGCACCTCCATTTTGCACGAACTCCAATGATAATTTTGACTAGAAAAGCAAGACCAAAGAAAACAAGAACCACAAGAATACATTTTACTACTCCTGTAAGTTGGATTAGTGCCTTCTCGATGCATTCATTGTTGATCTGCGGAGGCTCGATCTTGCGTGCTTCTTTCTTCTTCGAGTGTAAAGAAGCAGACGTTGCTTCCTCGCATCTAGTCTCATGTCTAGCCTTTATTCTAGTAGGAGTATCAACAAGTGCACTAATCTCATTCGAGAGCAGAACCGAAGATTTGGTCGGGTTCTTCCTCCTTTTGCCGACACGTGGGACATCCAGCATCCAGGTCGTGTCATGAAAGAAAACAGAGTGGTAGTTGAAGCCACGAGATGTGCATCTTGGGTTAAACTGTAAATAGAATCTTACTACTCTTGAGTAACTCCAAAAGCGGCCACCGAAGATCTTTATTGGATTTGTTTTTCATCACCAGCATGTTGAGGTGAAAGATGTGCAGGTTCAGTGGGTCCTCTTGCGTTTTCACTGACATGTGGGGCTGCATGTGAGCAAACAGACGATGGGCTCCGCGCGTCCGTTGGCTGGCTGAGAAGAGAGATAGAGGAGGGTTGAGCACGTACTGCAGGAAATTTTTTCTACGTACCTCGATATAGGCTCGATATAGTGGGGTGGCATGGGCCATAACTAGCATTCACGTCTAGCAGTACGGCCATCACGCGGTGGGCGGGGTGGGGGTTTGCCGATAGTCGGTTTACTTAACTCCGGTCCCACTTGTAAGTGAAAATGCAACACCACACACATTCCCGCTTGAGCGGCGTGCCGGACCAACCGTGTGGTGGTGCGACGCGAACACGGCAGGCTTTTTCCTTTTGAACTCGTAACTTGTAAATTTTGGTTCTGCTCCATGGCGCGACCGACAGATAGAAAATAACGATTTTGCCTAGAGTAATGAGAAGTTTGGTTCTGGCGCCGTTCATGCATGGAGTACGTACGAAAATTATGAAGTTGATGCGAAAGGTAAGATAATTACTATAGTATCATATACTACTACATGGATTTGACGGAAAGATAAAAATACATACAGATCCATCAACGTTCAACGACATCCTCACGCCCTAGTGTGCCGGGTCACCAACCGACGTGTGAGGAGCAGCGGCGTTGGCGGCGAGCTCAACGTGCTTCTGAACAGTGCCGTCCAAGGTTGCCCTGCGCTCCAAGAAGGCCAGCATCCTATCGTCCTCCTCTTGCATGTAGTAGTCCTTGTGGACGATTTGCGTGTAGACGTGGGTGATTATGACGATAGTGCCTTGCTGCGCCAGGCGCTGCGCGGCGAGCGCGACCTCGAGGTGGACATTCTCCGGCGCGACGGCGGGCAGTCGCAGGGCCACCAGTGGGTCGAAGAGGTTGTTACCATAGTGGCTGTTGAGGGTGGCGGGCATCACAGAGCCTGGGCGCGTCGGCTGGAGGCTTACGTCAAAGTCGTCCGCAAGATTCTTGACGACGGTGAACTTGTCGAGGAAACCGACGAGGACATCATCGAATAAGGAGACGAAGCTGTCGTCCAAGCGGCCCCTCGCCCTGGCAGCCTCAAGCAATACTACCTAGAGACGTTCCTCGGTGCCGGGCCGCAGGCCGGCATCGTGGACCATCTGGCACAGCCGGCTGATGCTCGCGCTCATCGCCTCCATGGGTCTAGTGTAGCTTCTAGTCAACTGATCTTGCGATTCGAGTGATCACTCAGCCCTAGGTTAGCGTGCGTAGGTGCATAGGATTTCGTACTACTCCTCGGCCCTCTACTGCACCTGCCTTTGGCTGTATGATAGGTGGGCCAGCCACCCCCTGGGGCCACGTGTCATTCACCCAAAGGTAGTTCCTCACAGTGAATATCCGTTGGTCAAATTATTACGTGCTGCTCTTCACAGTGAAGTGACAAGAGCATGCGCCGGAGATGACACCTGAGTATAGGCGCCATGTTCGGCATACCATAGTCAGCCTCACCGTCTGCAGTCACTATCATCATGGTTGTAGAGCTAGCCTGCTTACAACTAGCCCTATTCGACATAATTTCCCATGCGTAGATGCCGGTGCATTGCACGGAACACCAAGATTGGGGGTGGACGGCTCCGGCAGCGGCCATCGCGCCAGATTTTTCCACGGCCTTCTACTCCTAGATGTGGTGGGGAGGAGATGAGGCTGATTGTGAGAGACAAGGAGTTGTTTGTAAATAGAGAACAAGTGCGGGCATCTTTTTGCAAAAATGGAGAAGCTTGGTTTGTATGCGTCAGATCTAGATCCGACGGCTATTGGTGAAAGATAGGAGGCACAACATCATCACCAACTTAGGACCTGTTTGATTCGCAGGATTTTGAAAACACAGGAATAGGACACGGCAATATTACAAGTTTCAAACTAATATTACAAATGTTAGGAGTAATGCTGCACCTACGAAGAGGGAATTACTAGGAAGTTTACGTAAGAACTTTTGTTACTTTAGGTGGATGCAGCATTATCGTACAAACTAAAATCCACCGCCCTGACAAGTCACTAATGGGCAAATAAGTTTTCCAGTCTCTGGCCACTTGATGTTTCAAAAACAAATTCAGCTTCTGCGAAGACTTTGTCATTTAGGCTTAGACGCTTGCGGTGATCAGCACGCCATTCATTGTTGCGCCAGAGAATGCAAAACCTCATTACCTTGAGCACACTTGCCTCCAGAACAAAGAACCTGGCCAATTTAATCTCAGATGTGCTGCCTTGATAGTCGATCAAATCAATTTCTGTAAGATGGAGATCAAGGCATTCGATGAGATTGTTATAGTGCAGCACATTTTTCACTTTCGGGTCTTTTTTTATCTGCAAAAGAAGAGAACATATTAGAGAAGCTAGCTGCATAAGATTGCCGTGTCATCAAGAGGTACCAATATCATTCGCTCATACAATAGGGTTGGCTGGCTAGTGATATTTTCTCTCCCTCTCTCTCTCTCTCTTTCTATTTCCTCTCATTTAACTAGGAGCACGTGAAGAGCTTGGGCATTTGTTGCCTTCCACTATGTGGCCGATGCCATATTTCGCAAAAGTATGCCACATAACACGCATCGATGGCAAATCAAAAGATTTTGGCACCGCTCTTGCGATGTGAGAGAGTTGGCACCGCTGTGCACACAGACCCACATGTATAAACAAATCAAACAAACCAACTACACCAGCCTCTCACTCTCCCAAACAAGTGTTTTTTTATTGCCTCGGTCCTCTCTCTCTCCCACGCAGTGTTTTTTCATTGCGTGAGTTAATTTGGCACCAGAGCAAAGTAGGTGATCCAGATTGGGACACCAGGTGAGCAATGGAGGGGCATCAATGCCAAATGCATCACAATTGAATTTGGCACATGTTTTGGCCTTCATAGCCCACTTTTGTAATACTACCTCGTATTTAGTATAAAATTTTGACCATAGATTTACCTAAGAAAATGCCAATGCATGTCACTAAAAATTACACCATTTGAAATTATGTTCAAATACGAATCCAACGATATAATTCTTAGTGACATGCATTAAAATTTTGTTAGTTAAATCTATGGTCAAATTTTGATACTACAAAATTGGAAGAGTAAACCAGGAGAATTTGGCAGACGAGTACACCAACGCTGTCAATTTCGGCGCGTCAATGACCCTGATTTTTGTTGGACCTTCTAGATCCGATACAAGCAATCTCTCAAGGAAAGGCGCATTCTCAATGACCATAACGTGGAACAGCTGGAGTGATCTCTTCCCAATTGATGTCTTGTTGCGGGGCCAGCAAGACACATAAATCCATCAGAGATTCGTCGAGGCGATGTGGAGGCTAATGAACCCGTGGATCTGCTCAAGATGAAGGTACTCGAGCGCAGTACAGCTGCGGACCAGGTGCTCCATAGCCTTCTTCGAGATGACAACGTCGAAGAGGTCGAGCTGCTTGAGTTGAGGGAGAAGAAGAGTGGGTGCGGCATTAATCTGGGGAAGATAGCAGGAGCTGAAGCTGGCCCGGTGCAGCGTTGGCATGAGGTGGAGCGCGGACGGCGACAGAGAGCGACATCATCCAGCTTCAAAGCTGAGCTCCTCGAGCTGGTCTAGGGTGGGGGATAAGAACCATTCATCGAACTTGGGTTGGACCTTGCAGTTGGTACTGAACATGCGGATGTCAAGGCGTTTGGCTAGCCCAGGGTGCGATGAAAGGATCTTGGAGACTGCGGCCATGCGTTTGCAATCCCCGTCGTAGAGGCAGCTGTCGACGGTGAGGTTGAGGGGGACGCAGCGCCAGAGGGGGCGCCACCGCCGGGAGAGCAGGGCGGTCCGCACGGCAGATTTGGTGGGGAGGAGGCCGATGATGATGAGCAGCGTGTCATTGGGGAGGCTGCTGATGAAGTCCAGGCTCGCCGGATGCGGTTTTGGCTCGAGCCGCCTCCGCTTGTTGGCTGCCTAGCCGTCCATCTCAACCGGCGGTGACGCCGGTGTACACGTGTGCTGGTGTGTGTTGTGTGCTGGGTGTGCGCGAGTGCGTCCTTCTGTGCATGCCGCCACACAGTGGTGAATTGTGCGCGAGTGCGTCCTTCGCGCGCAAGAAGTTTGTCCTCAATGCGCCCTCAATTTACTAGCGTGCGGGGTGCTACCCCGAGTGGTTTCAACTTTGTTTACTTCACCGCGTGTCAGATGGGCCTCTAGTTTACTTATTTTCACCCACTGCCACATGGGCCAGCACACGAAGATACAAAACACGAGCTGACAAGGCAGCATGTGGATTGGTTGACCGGTCAACTAAACAATATACGAAGCTATACGCTGACACAGTGAGCGTATAATCCGTCGGTATAGAGAGTTCGAGTGAGAGGGGAGGCCTGTGAGAGATAGCAGAGAGAGAGAAAGAGCTACTCCCTCCGTTTGATAATGTAGTTCCAACATTTTTTAAGTCAAACTTTTGAAACTTTGACCAAGTTTATAAAGAAATTACTTATATCCACAATACCAAAGATAAATGATAGTATGAAGTAAGTACATGTCGTGATGAATCTAATGATTGTTCCAGATGTAAATGTTTTTCTCCACATATACCTGGTCAAACGTTTTTGAGGTTTGACTTTTCAAAACATCCATATGCTTATGGACGTGACAGAGTCCCTAACAAGAGAGAGAGAGAGAGAGAGAGAGAGAGTGAAAAAAGTGTGTGTGCGTGTGTGAAAGAGACATGGACAACACACGATAAAAGTAGAGAAAAAGCATGTGTGTCTTATTCAAACATATCACACATGCATCTTTGACAACGGAGGCAAGGTGAGGAGATAGTGTGTGGTTGTTTGGAACCGAGAGAGAAAGACCCCTAGCACGTGGCCAAGAGGGGTCTGACAAACAAGGGAGAGAGGTCGAGAGAGACGTACGGAGAAAATGCAGACATGGGGAGGAGAGAGTGTATGTTTGTCATAGAGAGATCCCCTGGAGATCGTGATGGGACTACATGGGTGGGAGATCGAGTGACAAGGTGTGTGCGCGATAGAAGATGCCCTGAGAGATATCGAGATAGACGTATGGATGGAAGGAGACAATACGTGTGTTCATGTTGGCTAGTAAGAGATAATCATACTTAGGAGGGGGGAGTGCTTGTGCCTATGATGGATTGAGGGATTATGGTACTTAGGGGGGTGCGTGTCACATGGAGAGAGAACAAGGGCGGAGAGTGTTGGATGGGTCTATATGTATAGCGCGAGCGAGACATGTGTATGTGTGAACGAGGGAGATATAAGGCCAGTTTGGCTTGCGTCCTGAGCATCTTTTGCCTGGCCTGGGGTTGTGGCTGGATTTCATGCACGCTTGTTTGGTTGCTACCCTGTGAAAAAGAAAGCCCGCCTGGCCTGGGTTTCCTTGCACTTTAATTAGCCTGGCTGAACTCCAGACACTGCAAGTAGCCTGGCCCAGGCGACCGATTTCGAACGCCTGGTCATACTTGGTCGTGTGGCCACGAGGCTAACAGCAACATGGATGGATATTAGAATTAAATAATTGATGCATGGATTGATTGATGGGACATTGATGCTTTGCCTGGCCCAGGCATGAACCAAATGCTTCAGCACCACACAAGCCTGGCCAGGCAGAAATATTTTACATCTGACGTCCACACCAGGCAGTACCGGCCATCAAGGCATGAGGGTCAGGTCACGAACCAAACTGACCAATAAAGTTTGAGAGAGATTGAGGAGCCCCGATAAGGCTGAGTGGTGCGTCAGATAGCTGAGAGGGGGAAAGAGATATTCCATCTTCTCGATAATGCAGTGCATGAAAATTTTTTAGAAGTCAAACTTTGGAAACTTTGATCAGGTTTACGCAAATGTTATTTATATCTACAATACCAAAGATACATCATACAAAACTACATCTCATGGTGAATCTAATGGTATATGTTTGTCGTACTAGATGTAATTCTTTTACTCCACTACATGGTCAAACTTTGTGATGTTTGACTTTTCAATAAATCTATATGCTATGGACCGAGGAGAGTGCCTTAGTCGAGACAGATCAAGTGCGTGTGAAGGAGAATGAGTAAGTGTGCAAAAAGAGTATGTGTGTGAAAGAGAAAGTGACAACAAACGATAAATTAGAGAGAGTGTGTGTTTTTTCGTTTCTTATGCGAACATATCACGCATGCATCTCCGAGATGGAAAAGCGAGGTGAGGAGATACACGAAGATAGCTAGTGTGTGATTGTTTGCAACGGAGAGAGACACCCCTGTAGCACATGTCCAATAGAGGTGTGGCCAACAAGGAACAAAGGTCGAGAGGGACACATGGATGGCATGGACGCATGGGGATGGAGAGAGGGTGTGTTTGTGATAGAGAGATCCCGTCGAGATCGTGAGGGGACTATATGGGTGGGAGATCGAGGGAGTGCGTGCGCGATAGAAAGATGCACCGAGAGAAATCGAGATAGACCATGCACATGTTTGTGATGGAGACTAAGATTAGCTAGTCATATACATATAGGGGGGACTGCGTGTGCCTACAATTGAGTGAGAGACCATCATACTTGGCTAGCTGGGCATGAGATTGTGTGTGTGCGCGTGTGAGATGGAGAGAGAACGAGGGGGGAGATAGAGTTTTAGATGGGCCTATCGAGTGCGAGTGAGATGCATGTGTATGTGTGACCCAGGTGGATGGATAGTTTGAGAGAGGGGGGGAAGAGCTCCGAGACGACATAGTGGTGCGTGAGAGAGTTATAGGCAAAGAGCCAAGGAATCTGTGTGCGTACGATGAGTGCACCCAAGATATCTAGCTTGGACTAGCTAGAGTATCATACATAGTGTGCGAGAGAGACCTATAAATGGTGTATATATGCATGCGAACTAGAAAGACCCCCCACACACACAAAGAGAGAGAGAGAGAGGGAGAGAGAGAGAGAGAGAGATGGAGAGAAAGGGAGAGGGACGAACAAGGTTTTTGTGTCGGATGCGTGCGACAGGATTGAAGATTGTCGGCGAGAGAGA
The DNA here is from genome assembly GCF_002162155.2 of Triticum dicoccoides. Lineage (NCBI taxonomy): Eukaryota > Viridiplantae > Streptophyta > Magnoliopsida > Poales > Poaceae > Triticum > Triticum dicoccoides. The sequence continues at coordinate 168,308,137 of NC_041386.1, forward strand.
GAGAGAGAACAGGAGTCCAGGAGAGGGGGAGGTCGCGTTTTATGCATCAAAGACTGATATAAACCATGTTTCGATATAAACTTGCATTCACATATTTAAATTGGAGAGCATGTTGTCTGCAATCCACACATGAACGGATATATGCGTATATCAAACAAGTTCATTAATTTGACTTTACATGTTCATGGAGTACTATAATACTGTACAACATGCTAGTCGATTGAGGTGTTCAATTTTGGATTTAGTTCACTATTTTAACCTACTGAATGAGCTATTTCATTGAATCGAGATATTTCATTTTGGGTTTGATTCGCGTTTTTGAGTGGGTCAACTATTTGTCATATAGTAAATCGCTAGCAACGAGCATGTAAAAACACATTACTCCCGAGCATCATCTCTCCATCTAAAAAAGAAGTGGCAAGCTAATATTTCAAAATTTGATCCGAATCGACTTGGTAAGGTAGATGTGGATGCTCGTTCTCCCAAAATTTGAACGAACTGTTAAACATCCTCTCTGCTCGGCGGAATTCGCTCGAGCAAATAAATGGGAGACGCGAAATTACCGTCCTATGTGGGACACGCATCAATTGGCCCGTTGTACATCGAGGGTAGGTTCGTAACTTCATCCAAGCGCGCCTTCTCCTCGGCCAAAATGACATGTGTCGAATAATTCATAAACCATGGTCGGCAAAACACGCTCTCCTCGCCCGAAATAGCTCGCGCCCACTATTTCAAAACACGCTCTCCTCGCCCGAAATCGCTCGCGCCCACTATAGTTCAAAACACGCCCTCCTCGCCCGAAATCGCTCCTGCCCAGAGAAGCAAAGTTACTCTACTATCCCCGACCCTCAGTACACAGACCCAAGCCGAGAAGCCTATAGGCAAGGGTAGAACTGTAACTCCCCCTCACAGTTCAGAAAAATGCGTCTGTAAGACATGGTTCCACTCCCCTCCCAATTTCCCCCGCCCGCCCCCATTCATACCTCGTGGGCGCCAAATCACCTTCTCCCCGGGAAGCTCCCTTCTCCCGAGCCGCGAAACCTCAGCCCCACCTCCATGGCACCCCCCACCGCACCAATTTCATAGCCGCCCTCCTCCCTAATGCCGGAGAGGCTATCCATTTGTCGTCGTGCACTGGGCCATGTGCCTCTTACTCCATGCTGCTGGTGTTGCCTCGACGACAGCCGCGTGAACCGTACCGGAGCCGATTCACCCCCGCCGTTGTTCACGGCGCCGGAGCGGCTCCAACTTCGGATCCGTCAAGAGTCCTGGCGCTGCTTCGGCGTAGCCGTCGACCGTCACGACATCGCTCTTTCCCTGTCGCCGGTTGCCACCGCAACCGCGCCGGCCTCACCGACTCGGCAGCTGGACCTGCCTACTTCACCATGACGCCAGATAGGTCGCACCCTCATCTCAAATCACTTTATTTAGGCGTCAGTTGTCTGAATTTTTATTCTGGGCCAATCGATTTGCAATGGGAAGCAGCACCCCTCGAGGCGGCGAAGCTCCTAGGCTGCCAGTTGGCTGGTGTCTAACGTAAGGGTGCGGGGCCGCAAAGTTCGCCGCGGAAGCAGCGCTTAGATGGCTATCTTTTAGAGTTGCGTGGGTTGAAGGTACTACCGCCACCGGATCTGGATGATGGTGAGTCTTTGTGGATTGGCCCGGGGGCGGCGCAACCACGGCAGTGCGGTGGGGCGGGGAGCGGGATTTTGGCCGGGGCCACGGACGGCGGAGGCAGGCTGCTCTGCCGTTAGTCGCTGACTCTTCGGGGAAGATTCTGAACAGTGTCAGCCGGGAGGCACAAGACGGCCAGCCATCCGGCGTAGTTCGGACAGTACCAAAATAAAATAAAATCATGTGACCCCAATTTAGTCTTCAGTCAACAGACGTGTAACCACTCTCGTACCTTGCTGTTGATCTCTTGGTGTATTTCTTCAGATCAAAGAGATATGTCGTTCTTAACATTATGCGTTATCTGCATCTTCAGACACACCGTCTTTCGACTCACCATAGCTGCTCCAACAAGGGAAGCATACACCAGAAGGCAGCTATAGTCCCCACTCAACAGTTCCCTGCATCGAATGCGCGTGCCCGACATGCACAGCCACAACAACTGCAGGGCCATCGACAAGTCAGCACATGATGCTCACTCCTATCGATGGCAGCCAGATAGGTTGTACCCTCATCTTACTTGTGTGCAACATTTATGGCTTTGTTATTCATCTAAGCATGGAAAATAGATCATCACATTCACTGTATATTCATGTTGATCTCTTACGGGTCTTGTTCAGGAGTTAACGTTGTTCCATAGTTCAGCTAAGATACTTGTTCTTTAGGTAACATTTTTCCATAGTTATCATCCATCAGCCAATGCTATCCCACAGGCTGGTGATTATAGTATTATACCACTTCTAGTATTTCCTATGTTGTTCTTTAATACTTTTGTGTGCCATCTAGTTAATCTTGAGTACAAACGATACATATTCTGTAGCTTTCATCTGTGTTCTCCCTTTAGTTTATGAGACCTGTTGTTGCTAGCTAACCCCAGTCCTACTATTTATGTCATCTCCTACAGGCACTCATTACATAAATCTAACTACTAGTTGTCTTCCATGCATGTTAGATATAATTGCACATACTGATATATCCACAAGAACCTCACGGAGCAATGTAAAGGCCAATAAACTTGATGTAAATGGTACCCAATATGATGGAACATGTAAAGGCAGTTCTTCAGAAGACTTGCAGAAAGATGATGAATCCTCTTCACCCAGAAGGTCCTTGCTCTAACTTGGCCTGTGATATGGGTACAACATGCATATAATGTCCTGGAGTGTATCTACTCTATTGCAATGCCATGTGCTTAGCATGCTGATCATGCATGTAAATATGTCATGCCTTCCTGTTTTTCAGTACATATTCCATTCATGATAACAAGTTTTCAAATTCAAGTATTGTCATTCTACTCTATCGCAATGCCATCTGCTTAATTTGGACATCATGCTTCTGAATATCTTATGCATTGCTGTTCATCAGTATGTACTTCATCTGTCTACCATACCATGTTTTTTTACATTGAAGTGTTGTTCTAGTGCTCTGTTGCAATGCCATCTTATTTTCCCAATCATACACGTGTATGTTGCCTTAGTTATTTCTGTACGTATTCCGCTAGCATACAGTTTTACATTCAACTAGTGTTTTTTTGCTGTGTTGTCCTGTCGTATCCCTAGCTCTTACACCATACTCCCTCCGTCCGGATTACATGTTGCCGAAATGGATAAAAATAGGATGTATCTAGAACTGAAATACGCCTAGACCCATCCATTTTTTCTGGATGTAGGGAATACATGTCAATATGTCATGCCTTTCTATTCTTCAGTACCTATTCCATCTCTCTGCTGCTGCATGTTTTATAATTAAAGCACCATTCTTCTATACAAGGCATGCAAGGGGAAGACGGCTATGTTAGTGTCAGGACCCTGACTCGATGTCACATCGATCTAGCCGGTAACACCTCATATCACTTTGCGGCCTCACGCACGGTATCCCCACGGGTGTCGCCTTACCTTTGCCCGGGACCGTTTGCGCCTTTTGGCTCACGTATATGATAGTGTCGCTAGCATCCATATGATAAGGAGCCCGGGCTGACATGACTAGTCGTAAACCCAAAGTGGCACAGACTTACAGGGACAGGCATTCATGACCCAGCTTCGAACGTGTCGGTCATCAGCAAGTGGGTCCGGGCTGTAGCACTGGGCTAGCAGGACTCCGGTAAACCGGGCTGTAGCGGACTAACAGGACTCCGGTACTCAAAGCGTGACATTTCCCCGAAGGGACAGACACAGGAACGAAGAAGGACACATGCCGGCCAGCCTAAGTGTTCCAGAGCAGTAGCAAGCTACCATGGCTCAGCGGTAACACTAGGAGACATTTCCCGGTAAGAGAGGCTACTAAGATAAACAACTAGATAGTCAGATCCCACACATACCAAGCATTTCAATAACATACACACAATATGCTCGATATGTGCAATACAACATGGCATCACAAAATGACTCTACGACTCAAGTAGTTTATTCAATAGGCTCCGAGGAGCGAGACATTACAAACATGGGTCTCATGACCCAACAATCAGAGCATACAAGTCAACGCACAAGCGGAAGCTATCATGTCTGAGTACAGACATCTACAAATGAAAAAGGCTGAGAAGCCTGACTATCTACCAGATCCTGCCGAGGGCACAAGATCGTAGCTGAGGTATCAAGCTAAACGTCGAAGTCCACGCGAAACTACTAGCGAGACCGAAGTCTCTCTGCAAAAACATAAATAGGCAAACGTGAGTACAAATGTACCCAGCAAGACTTACATCAGAACTATCTACATATGCATCATTATCAACAAAGGGGTGGTGGAGTTTAACTGCAGCAAGCCAGCTTTGACTCGGTGGCTATCCTAACTACGACTGCAAGCGACTCTTTTGAGGTGGCGCACACGAGTCCACATATTCACCATATCAATACACCACTATGGATCCGCTCCCGTCTCCCTACGAGAACGCCATCCATAGCACTCACGCTTATCTTGCGTATTTTAGAGTATCCACTTTCACTTGTCTATGAACTATGCAAGGGGTCCAAGTTTCCATATCCGAGGAATCCGGCTATTCGAATAGATGATGTTAACCCTGCAGGGGTGTACTTCTTCACACACGCTCTCGCCACTTACCGCCCTATACACGTCATGTACCTCGGCAACCTTCAAGCGGAAGCCGGGCGAGGGAGTCGGCCACGACCTGACTAACCGAACAAGTCTCTAGTCCAGGTTTATCGCCTATTCGGGTTCCATCCGCAAGGAGATCCGGCCGGGGTGTCGCTCACGGCCCCAAACGATGTGAGCAGGGTTCCCAAGCCCACCAACCGGGTGCCACTTGGTACACCGTGCCACTGTGCCTAGTCTGTCCCAAGCCCACCTGTACCGGGTGCCACTTGGTAGACTACTAACACTGCCTACAAACACCAGAAACTAGTTGCAACTCCTGGACAGAGATCAAGTTGATTAATAAGTCGAGAGGGGCACTTAAGCATTCCAATGTGTGGTAGTAGCTGGTCATGGATCACCAACATAGAACTCAGTTCCTGAGGACGGCTGCAATGAGACAACCCACCATGTACTCCTACATGGCCTCTCACCGCTACCTTTACCAAATCGTGTTCACACACTTAGTTCACCCATAGTAAGACATGTTCACACGCCTCTGATTCATCCCCGATGAATCAGACCTGACTCAACTCTAAGCAGTAGCAGGCATGACAAACAAGCATGAATGAGTAGGCACAACAGGGCTCAAACAACTCCTACTCATGCTAGTGGGTTTCATCTATTTACTGTGGCAATGACAGGTCATGCAGAGGATAAAGGGGTTCAGCTACCGCAGCAAGTAACAAGTATATCGTTGTTGTCCTAATGCAGTAAAGGAGATCAGGAGCGAGAGAGTGGGATTTTATCGGAATGAACAAGGGGGTTTGCTTGCCTGGCACTTCTGAAGATAATATAGCTCTTCATCGGTGTCATCGATCACATCGTCGGTACACGTCTATCGAGAGGGAGCAACACCGGCAAACAGAAGGAAACACAATCAATGCAATGCATAATATGATGCATGCTATGACATGGCAACATGCTGGTGTTTTGAGCTAATGCATCTAGCAACAAGTTAAATGGAGTTGGTTTGAATCCTAGGTTCAAATTCAAACTCCATATGTGATTATTTAAATGCCATTCACTTCATTTGTCCTAAACAGTAGTGACAAGTTGTTCTAACATGCATGAAAATGGTACAGATGGATTCCTTGAATTTTTCTGATAATTTTTCATATATAAATTATTTAATTTGGAGTTACGGTTGAATTTCTATGATTTTTAGAAGTTTATACAATTTTCTGGAATTTTCTGAATATAATAAAATAAACTAAATTCCAGAAAATGAATATTGCGTCAGCATGACGTTGGCATGACGTCAGCAGGTCAACGGGCGCCGTCCAGGTCAAACCTGACGTGTGGGGTCCACACGTCAGTGACACAGGAGCTAATCCCGGTCAAACCCAGCGCTGACTGGGGTTTGACCAGGGGTGGGGCCCACTGTCAGTGGCTGTGGGGGTGTTTAGTGTGGTCATTAGTGCTAATTAGGCGTGCCACATCGGCAGTCGCCGGAGTTTCGCCGGCGGCGACCATTCCGCACGGCGGGGAAACGCCGGACTTGCGCTAGGGGCATCGGATCGACGCGCCAAGGGCACCAGGAGGTAGCCCGCGCCCGTGCGCATCTAGGGGGACCAACGGGAGGTGCGTGGGTGGCCGGGGTTCGCCGGAATGGAGCCCGAGGCGGCGGCCGGAGCTCGGACCTCGGCGAAAACGGCGTTGTGGAGCACGGGCGAGTGAGGTAAAGCACTGCGCAGCCTCCTGGAGTCACCACGAGCTCGGTGAGATGCACGAGCGTGACCCGTTCGAGCTCAGGCCACGGCGGCGACATGGTCAGCGGCGGCCGGAGTTCGGCCGCGACGGGGCTATGGCCTAGAGCTTGCAATCGCGAGGGGAGAGAGAGGGGTTCTGCACGGAGGCTCACCGCGGAGCTGTAGGGAGGGTCAGTGGGCTCGGGGGCGCGCCGGAGTGGCCGAATTCGACGGAGACGGCACCGGGGCCGAAGCTCGGAGATGATGACGATGGCGGCTGCTCGGGGCCCTTCCGGTCACGTGGCTCGGTGAGGGGGTTGGCGACGAGGTGCAGGAGCTCGGGAGCACGTCGGAGAGGGGAGGGGGTGGCCGTGGTCATGGCTACGGCGAGCGGCGCTCCCAGGTGCGTTCGGTGACGAGAGGGAGGGAGAACAGAGGAGAGATACAAGGGAGAGGGAGAGAGCGAGGGGGTCCAGGGGGGTCGGGGCGGCGCCGAGGAGATGACGCGCGGCGTCGCGGTGGCCAGGCGATGCAGACGAGCAGGGTGGTGGCGTGGCGAGCTCGGGCGCGCGCGCCGTGTCCCTCCTCTGCCTACTGGCGCGAGGAGGAAGGCGACAGGGAAGGGAGGCGGCGGTGGGCTGGGCCGCCAGGTGGGGGAGCTGGGCCGGCTACAGGTAAGTGGCCCAGGTACGGGTCTTTCTCTCTCTCTTTTATAATTCTGTTCTGTTTTATCTTTTCTATTTTCTGCAATTTGTTTTTGATTTGATTTAAAATATCAAATCATTTTATAAAATCCTGGAAACAGTTATGGGTGTTTTCTGAATTATTTCAGTGACCCCTAACAATTTTCCAACATTTATTTGAACATTTAAATTATTTATAGTATTTAAATGCCCAAAGTCAAATACAATATGGTTTAATTCAGTGACCAAATATGCCCTGCAAAAATATAAACCATTTTTGGTAGATGCTTCCACCTCAAACCAGAAATGTTGAACATTTTTAGAGGACATTTTGAGTTCAATGAAAAAGGTTTTATTTTGACCCTAGTTGAATTCATTTAGTGTTAGGGCTTAGTCAATCCCCATCTCAGGTTTAAATGAAATTTAAACATGATGTAACACTCTAATGCATGCACTAGGCATTGTCAGAACTAGGGATGTGACAACTCACCCCCACTAAACAAGAATCTCGTCTCGAGATTCAAGCGTAGGGTAAGGTGAAAGGTAAACGCAACTAGTATAATCTTCACGATCCAGGGTGCACTTCAGTTGAATGTTGATTCATTCACCATCATTGTCTTGTCGTATTGCTCTGAGAACTTCAGCTAATCATGACAAGAAGAGGAAAGGAAAACTCTGGAAGGATCGGTCTTCTCGAAGGTCGAACAACTCACGGAATGAGACATAGGACCATTTCTCGGGTTGAGACACGAGATACACATCGAGAGGGGTGGAAGAAACGGATGACGAAGGTTCACTAGGTGGACAACAATTCCACACCTAAGAAGGTGGTAAACGATTGTCCACGTAGCGAGGAGTTGAGTTGCCATGATACCACGACGAAACATCCTGAAGGAGGGTGATTCGTAGATTATTCCCTTAAGTGGCAAAAAGAATTACCTTTGATTCAAAGATCATTGAAACTCTTTATACCAGCCTAAGGCAATTCTCGAGCGATCGTTTGGAGGGGGTCGGTAGAATGGCATACTCGGACTTGGATGATGTGGATTACCTTGTTGAAGACAACGCAATGGATGATTTTGCTTATCACCGGAAATGGAAGAGACCCATGGTAGAAGGGCACATTGGCGGTGCAAGCTGGGAACAAAATGCAAATGCTGGGAATGATTCTGGTAACTGGGGAAGAACCCAACAATAGAGAGTGGATTCACTGTTTGAAAGGGTTATAGCATTGCCGAGGAAACTGAGAGGAATCCCAGTTAGTGCCGATGATAACACGTAGCGCTTGTGCGTGCTCTCAAAAATTTGAGCATTTCCATATTCCTCAAGGTTTACCAACATCCGTGTCAAGGATCCTGGCAACACAACTTGCTACCATGATGAATGATGATGGATGATGCAGATGCAAAGGAAGATAACACCTTCTCAAATTTCACCCCTGGCGGGGCCAAGGAGATAAAATCTGGATGATCGACCGAGAGACATTTAGCACTCCGCTTCTAATGTTCTCCTTGATGTGCTAGGGTAACCCATTCATAGATATGGTTTGATATCTAGAACATCAAGTAAAGGTCGGACTTCGGGAGCAATAGAATCCATAAGAAACAGTTACGAAGGTAAATCCTACGAAATCCTTATGGGGAGGTGGCCAACTTCCTCAAACAAGATACTACAATAATAGGTCTTCCGGCTGGGTGTGTTGGCCACGACATCCACTTTACCGGTTATCGAGGGACCAATATTATAGTTCTTGGGAAATGTTCCAACCATCATATCTGCCTGAGATTCAGATCTGGTTGGTGTCAGGTTATTCCAGACTCATCGAGTCCAGGAAGAAAAATGAAAGTTTGCAACACAAATCGACGAGATGACGTTGCGAGATTCTCGGGAAATGAACTACGATAGCAAGCTCCAAAACATGAGCTGGTTCTGCTACACACGTGTGAACACGCTGTCCCAGACAAAACATGATCACTTGGTAGTCTTACAATAGAACACTACCGAGTTCTGGTTGGGAACCATCAGCGAGGATATCGAAGTTCTTTCATAAGTCCGGATTAGCTCTTATGAAGATACTCCTTCTCCTTGAACAAATCAGTCAGTGGCTTGGTGTGCTAGGATATACATATGGAATGAAGATGATCAGTCTAACAGACCACAGAATTCTTCGCACGTGCATGACCGACTTGGGATGATTCTAAAGGAGCAAAAACAAACTTTCTCGAATTCACGACGGCAACTTACATCAAAATGCACGTGAATCAAAGGAAGTCACTCCTTTTATCAAACAAGTACTTCATGAGCTAGCATGAAGGAAATGCTTTCAAAAGTTTCCAACACTAACTTGATGTTCAACAACATCATGGAGGAGATAAGAATGTTGTAAATGGGCTCAACAACAACTCATCGGAATTTCCATATCACTGGACTTCCACCATCGTGTGAACACGGTGATAGCATTGGTCAGACCCATAAGAATATAATGGTGTATGCTCGAGGAAAACCACGAGTAAGACAACATTACGAATATCGTTGGTTCTGATTTGATTTGACGATAGCCCATACTCAAATCAAAGATTGGATAAGATAATAGATCCAGCAACTGATCACAGGGACCAATCGATGAAGATATCACCTTTCTTCAACCCACACTACACAAGAATATCCCTTTGGAACGAACTAAGTCAGGCAAGCTTTTATCTTCCAACTCTCCAAGTTGTTGTTCAGCTTAGCCAACTAGCTCAGGGGTATCTAACACCGATTCTTGGAGAGAAGGTGGTTCACAAGAAACCAACTTGATCACGAGCTCAACATAGCGGTCAGGTGACAACCTGGTAATACTTTCGAGAAGACCTTCGGAAATCACGATCCACCGATATGTTACTAAGCTCGAGAACAATCTTGCTTTTCAGGGCAAGATGATATGATCAAATGAGCGAGGACTTGACAAAATCCTAACTCATCAATCAAAGAGTGCACCAGAAAATAAGGACTAGGTAGCATGATCAATCTTAGAATGGTGATTCAATAACCAACATACTGAGAATAGGATTATTGTCCATTAACTACCAAGCAATGGGGTTGCTAGGAGTATTGAGTTCACACATCATGATTCACTTGTCGGCACTCCGGCTGCAACAACACGGAACCGAGGAATGGAAAAGGATGGCGAGAAGTATCACTATGTCAAGAATTCACAAAAGGTGGTGCAATTCTCATGAAATTCCTGTCATAAAGAAGGTAATACTTCAGGGTAGAGCAGACCAGAAGCTAGATTGGCATTTTGATCTGCGGAGCACAACTTCTTTGACCCAATCCTGGATATGGAAGAGGTACTGGAGTTTGTTTCTCCTAGTCATTCTGAATGGAATGGCTTGACGGACCACAAGAGTAATAGGCATCGATGAACGAATGCACACATAATCTTGACTATCAATTGATAGACGAGGGTCAAGAGACAACTAAAGAGGGACAACTCAAAAGAACATATAACTTTCTGAGTTGTGGATGCATGGTTTAGCATGTCGAACGAAGTTCAACATATTTCTTCCGGATAACCCATGCAGAAAGGTAGAACTGGCAGAGTCACAATATAGCATGGAAAACTCATAGAGGGCCTGTTGTGATCTTTTGATCCAACAAACTTCTGCCATAATGGTTCATGGTATTTGGAAGAACGATATACCACAGACCTCGAGGACTATCGCAAAGGTTACTGATATACTAAAGGAACTAGCGACACTATCAACATGATGTAAGTAGGGTGAATATCGGGTTTAAGAACCCAGGAATAGAATACCTACTACTAAGTAGCATCACGGGATGCTTTCGAGAATGATGGCCAGAATCATCACACTGGGAACACAAATCATGGCTAAATTACTAGACGATCCCCTAAGACACCTAGGGTCATAATAATATCTCCAACATATATGTCAAGGCAACGGAGTACCTCAACTCACTGATTAGTGTGGTTAATCTGGCCCATGGTACATTGAAACGGGAAGAAAGGATTTGCAATTGCATCAGACTACTTAGAAACCTGGGATGACTCGGACAGCATAACGGCTGTAAATGCTCAGAAAAGATTTGAGACATTCACAAAAATGGTGGCATAACCACTCAGAAGCACAATATCAAGGTTTCGAGATCAACAATTAACATACAGAAGTAGTAAGAACTGAACTGAGACTTAAATCCAACAATCTTATAAGTCTACGGATTAGTAACACGTGATCCTGATAGAAAGAAGAGAAAGCCTAGTTCTTAATCCCCGTAGAAGAGAAGATGATGACTCAGATCAGAAGGCCATGAGGTATAAGGAGTAAAAAGAGCCTTACGTTCCATCCCACAATCAATTCCCTTATATAACTAAAGAATTCCTAGACTCAACTTCGACCAGTTTGGCTTGGTAATCCTACAGGCAGTCAAGCTCTGATACCAACGCTGTCAGGACCCCCACTCGATGTCACATCGATCTAGCCGGTAACACCTCATATCACTTTGCGGCCTCACGCACGGTATCCCCACGGGTGTCGCCTTACCTTTGCCCGGGACCGTTTGCGCCTTTTGGCTCACGTATATGATAGTGTCGCTAGCATCCATATGATAAGGAGCCCGGGCTGACATGACTAGTCGTAAACCCAAAGTGGAACAGACTTACAGGGACAGGCATTCATGACCCAGCTTCGAACGTGTCGGTCATCAGCAAGTGGGTCCGGGCTGTAGCACTGGGCTAGCAGGACTCCGGTAAACCGGGCTGTAGCGGACTAACAGGACTCCGGTACTCAAAGCGTGACATTTCCCCGAAGGGACAGACACAGGAACGAAGAAGGACACATGCCGGCCAGCCTAAGTGTTCCAGAGCAGTAGCAAGCTACCATGGCTCAGCAGTAACACTAGGAGACATTTCCCGGTAAGAGAGGCTACTAAGATAAACAACTAGATAGTCAGATCCCACACATACCAAGCATTTCAATAACATACACACAATATGCTCGATATGTGCAATACAACATGGCATCACAAAATGACTCTACGACTCAAGTAGTTTATTCAATAGGCTCCGAGGAGCGAGACATTACAAACATGGGTCTCATGACCCAACAATCAGAGCATACAAGTCAAGGCACAAGCGGAAGCTATCATGTCTGAGTACAGACATCTACAAATGAAAAAGGCTGAGAAGCCTGACTATCTACCAGATCCTGCCGAGGGCACAAGATCGTAGCTGAGGTATCAAGCTAAACGTCGAAGTCCACGCGAAACTACTAGCGAGACCGAAGTCTCTCTGCAAAAACATAAATAGGCAAACGTGAGTACAAATGTACCCAGCAAGACTTACATCAGAACTATCTACATATGCATCATTATCAACAAAGGGGTGGTGGAGTTTAACTGCAGCAAGCCAGCTTTGACTCGGTGGCTATCCTAACTACGACTGCAAGCGACTCTTTTGAGGTGGCGCACACGAGTCCACATATTCACCATATCAATACACCACTATGGATCCGCTCCCGTCTCCCTACGAGAACGCCATCCATAGCACTCACGCTTATCTTGCGTATTTTAGAGTATCCACTTTCACTTGTCTATGAACTATGCAAGGGGTCCAAGTTTCCATATCCGAGGAATCCGGCTATTCGAATAGATGATGTTAACCCTGCAGGGGTGTACTTCTTCACACACGCTCTCGCCACTTACCGCCCTATACACGTCATGTACCTCGGCAACCTTCAAGCGGAAGCCGGGCGAGGGAGTCGGCCACGACCTGACTAACCGAACAAGTCTCTAGTCCAGGTTTATCGCCTATTCGGGTTCCATCCGCAAGGAGATCCGGCCGGGGTGTCGCTCACGGCCCCAAACGATGTGAGCAGGGTTCCCAAGCCCACCAACCGGGTGCCACTTGGTACACCGTGCCACTGTGCCTAGTCTGTCCCAAGCCCACCTGTACCGGGTGCCACTTGGTAGACTACTAACACTGCCTACAAACACCAGAAACTAGTTGCAACTCCTGGACAGAGATCAAGTTGATTAATAAGTCGAGAGGGGCACTTAAGCATTCCAATGTGTGGTAGTAGCTGGTCATGGATCACCAACATAGAACTCAGTTCCTGAGGACGGCTGCAATGAGACAACCCACCATGTACTCCTACATGGCCTCTCATCGCTACCTTTACCAAATCGTGTTCACACACTTAGTTCACCCATAGTAAGACATGTTCACACGCCTCTGATTCATCCCCGATGAATCAGACCTGACTCAACTCTAAGCAGTAGCAGGCATGACAAACAAGCATGAATGAGTAGGCACAACAGGGCTCAAACAACTCCTACTCATGCTAGTGGGTTTCATCTATTTACTGTGGCAATGACAGGTCATGCAGAGGATAAAGGGGTTCAGCTACCGTAGCAAGTAACAAGTATATCGTTGTTGTCCTAATGCAGTAAAGGAGAGCAGGAGCGAGAGAGTGGGATTTTATCGGAATGAACAAGGGGGTTTGCTTGCCAGGCACTTCTGAAGATAATATAGCTCTTCATCGGTGTCATCGATCACATCTTCGGTACACGTCTATCGAGAGGGAGCAACACCGGCAAACAGAAGGAAACACAATCAATGCAATGCATAATATGATGCATGCTATGACATGGCAACATGCTGGTGTTTTGAGCTAATGCATCTAGCAACAAGTTAAATGGAGTTGGTTTGAATCCTAGGTTCAAATTCAAACTCCATATGTGATTATTTAAATGCCATTCACTTCATTTGTCCTAAACAGTAGTGACAAGTTGTTCTAACATGCATGAAAATGGTACAGATGGATTCCTTGAATTTTTCTGATAATTTTTCATATATAAATTATTTAATTTGGAGTTACGGTTGAATTTCTATGATTTTTAGAAGTTTATACAATTTTCTGGAAATTTCTGAATATAATAAAATAAACTAAATTCCAGAAAATGAATATTGCGTCAGCATGACATTGGCATGACGTCAGCAGGTCAACGGGCACCGTCCAGGTCAAACCTGACGTGTGGGGTCCACACGTCAGTGACACAGGAGCTAATCCCGGTCAAACCCAGCGCTGACTGGGGTTTGACCAGGGGTGGGGCCCACTGTCAGTGGCTGTGGGGGTGTTTAGTGTGGTCATTAGTGCTAATTAGGCGTGCCACATCGGCAGTCGCCGGAGTTTCGCCGGCGGCGACCATTCCGCACGGCGGGGAAACGCCGGACTTGCGCTAGGGGCATCGGATCGACGCGCCAAGGGCACCAGGAGGTAGCCCGCGCCCGTGCGCATCTAGGGGGACCAACGGGAGGTGCGGGGGTGGCCGGGGTTCGCCGGAATGGAGCCCGAGGCGGCGGCCGGAGCTCGAACCTCGGCGAAAACGGCGTTGTGGAGCACGGGCGAGTGAGGTAAAGCACTGCGCAGCCTCCTGGAGTCACCACGAGCTCGGTGAGATGCACGAGCGTGACCCGTTCGAGCTCAGGCCACGGCGGCGACATGGTCAGCGGCGGCCGGAGTTCGGCCGCGACGGGGCTATGGCCTAGAGCTCGCAATCGCGAGGGGAGAGAGAGGGGTTCTGCACGGAGGCTCACCGCGGAGCTGTAGGGAGGGTCAGTGGGCTCGGGGGCGCGCCGGAGTGGCCGAATTCGACGGAGACGGCACCGGGGCCGAAGCTCGGAGATGATGACGATGGCGGCTGCTCGGGGCCCTTCCGGTCACGTGGCTCGGTGAGGGGGTTGGCGACGAGGTGCAGGAGCTCGGGAGCACGTCGGAGAGGGGAGGGGGTGGCCGTGGTCATGGCTACGGCGAGCGGCGCTCCCAGGTGCGTTCGGTGACGAGAGGGAGGGAGAACAGAGGAGAGATACAAGGGAGAGGGAGAGAGCGAGGGGGTCCAGGGGGGTCGGGG
>NC_041386.1:168323195-168379863 GCF_002162155.2 Triticum dicoccoides
GTCGCGGTGGCCAGGCGATGCAGACGAGCAGGGTGGTGGCGTGGCGAGCTCGGGCGCGCGCGCCGTGTCCCTCCTCTGCCTACTGGCGCGAGGAGGAAGGCGACAGGGAAGGGAGGCGGCGGTGGGCTGGGCCGCCAGGTGGGGGAGCTGGGCCGGCTACAGGTAAGTGGCCCAGGTACGGGTCTTTCTCTCTCTCTTTTATAATTCTGTTCTGTTTTATCTTTTCTATTTTCTGCAATTTGTTTTTGATTTGATTTAAAATATCAAATCATTTTATAAAATCCTGGAAACAGTTATGGGTGTTTTCTGAATTATTTCAGTGACCCCTAACAATTTTCCAACATTTATTTGAACATTTAAATTATTTATAGTATTTAAATGCCCAAAGTCAAATACAATATGGTTTAATTCAGTGACCAAATATGCCCTGCAAAAATATAAACCATTTTTGGTAGATGCTTCCACCTCAAACCAGAAATGTTGAACATTTTTAGAGGACATTTTGAGTTCAATGAAAAAGGTTTTATTTTGACCCTAGTTGAATTCATTTGGTGTTAGGGCTTAGTCAATCCCCATCTCAGGTTTAAATGAAATTTAAACATGATGTAACACTCTAATGCATGCACTAGGCATTGTCAGAACTAGGGATGTGACAGTTAGAATCTGAAGGGTTACAAACAAGGCCTTTGCAAAAGATCCAAATGCCAGGAGATAATAAACCAACTCCAGTTTTTATAGATACTACTCCAGCACAGAGAAACCCAACTCCTACTGATAATAAGCAGATTCCAGTGGCCAAAGAACTAGTCCGCTCCAGTCCAGCAAAAATATGTCAACTCAATTCTAAGAAGTGTGTGCGTATCCTTGCATCATGAAATTTTATAGCATGCTGATCATATTTTCTACATGTTTCTTACCCATCTCTCTTCTATAAAATAAGCTTAACAGATAGAAGATTTTCTGCAATGGTAGCGTTTATGAGGAAAGGTTCTTGCAGGAATTCTCTATGCTCCAATGTAGATGTAAGTACCTATTGTATATCACTATATTTTTACATCAGCATGTATTTTGTTAATCAGCGTGAATCCAACCTTTATCTGATCTAAATTTAGTTGTAGCAAAATGCATGATTAAAGGCCACAATGTTGATTTTTGCAAGGAAAACTACCTAGTAGTTTTGCATCCTGAGCTGCATGAGTGTACTATCTCACGTCAGTGGGTTTGAATAATTTGGTTCTGTAGTGGGTTTTTCAGTGTTTTTTTACTATGTTGTCCTATCGTATCCCTAGCTCTTACATCATACTCCCTCCGTCCGGATTAAATGTCGCAGAAATGGATAAAACTGGATGTATCTAGAACTGAAATACGCCTAGACCCATCCATTTATTTCCGGATGGAGTGAATACATGTCAATATGTCATGCGTTTCTATTCTTCAGTACCTATTCCATCTCTACTGTAGCATGTTTCATAACTGAATCACCATTCTTCTATATAAGGCATGCAAGGGGAAGATGGCTATGTTAGAATATGAAGGGTTACAAACCAGGTCTTTGCAAAAGATCCAAATGCCAGGAGATAATAAACCAACTCCATTTTTCATAGATACTGCTCCAGCACAGAGAAACCCAACTCCCACTGATAATAAGCAGATTCCAGTGGCCAAAGAACTAGTCCACTCCAGTCCAGCAAAAGAATGTCAACTCCATTCTAAGAAGCGTGTGCGTATCCTCGCATCATGAAATTTTATAGCATTCTGGTCATATTTTCTACATGTTTCTTACCCGTCTCTCTTTTAGAAAATAAGGTTAAACGATACAAGACTTCCTCCATTGGGATCGTATTCAAGGAAAATATCTTGCGGGAATTCTCTGTGCTCTAGTGCTGATGTAAGTACCTGTTGTATATCACTATATTTTTACATCAGCATGTATTTTGTTAATCGGCTTGAATCTAACCTTTATTTGATCTAAAATTAGTTGTAACAAAATGTTAAAGGCGCCAATGTTGATTTTTGTAAGGAAAACTGCCTGGTAGTTTTGCGTACTGAGCTGCATGAATGTGCTATCTCATATCACGCACATTACTGAATTGTAGTGCCTCTCTGGTTGCCCATTCATTCATTGTGTCAATGTTGCTTTCGTATTACCTTACCTGGATGATGATAGTTGTGCCATATTGTGTTAATTTGGTGTAGGCTAGTTGCCCAAACGTTCATTGTGTCAATGTTGCTTTCCTATTATCTGACTTGGCCAATGATAGCAATGCTAGTGTGTTAATTTTGTGCAGGCTGCTGAAGATAAGAAGAGAAACTCTGAAAGCAGCAAGGCAACCCCATTGTTTCTTTCCAGTAAATCTAGGCCAGGTAATATGGCAATAACTCATGATTAATCTGTTTGGTTCCCGTCCTAATTTATGTTATGATGCAGTGGTCAAGACACTCTCCACTATCAATAATACAAGCCTGCCAAAATCGCCATCTGAATATGTTCAGTATCCTCTGTCTCGAATGCGACGGAATAAATGTATGTTTGTGAACCAATTAATGGCTGAAGCAATGATGGAAATGGTGGATGAATCAGAGGTGCAGAGTCGTGCGACATAACAACTGATCAATGTTTTCAAAAACAGTGTGGCAAAGCAGCAAGAACTTGCCCACATGCTTATGGGCGTCATCTGTGCTGAGGTTGCAGATTGTGACGTTGTAGATGGTTAGGTTCTGCTCATTTATTTGCACTCGCATCAATCTTTGATTGCCCAGTGGATGTAATTTCCTGTAATATATTCTGGATGTGCAACGTTATTCCCTGTATGCCGTACCTTTGCTCGTCGTAATGGGCTCAAATTATCTAATTTGGCCTAAAGACATGAACGAACTTTAGTGGGCCCATTAAGTTAATGGGCCGTTACTAGGCCGAAAGTTAATGGTCGGCCCTCTTACCTCCCAGGACGTTAACAGGCCGACATAGAAGCGGGCAACAGGTGGCCCCAATTTATTTCACGGGCCGTTAACAGGTCGTTACTAAGTTTGGGCTACCTATGGCCCAACTATACTGTAGGCCTTTAGCAGGCCGAAAGAGACAGCGGGCTTGTATTGGACCATGAAGAGCATGGGCCGCTAAGAGGCCGAAAGTCAGGTCGTATTATAAATGGCCCAACTGTGTTGTGGGACTTTAGCAGGCCGAAAGAGAAACCGGGCTGGTATTGGACCATGAAGGGCATGGGCCGTTAAGAGGCCGAAACTAAGGTCCAACTACAAATGGCCCAACTCAATGGTCCGTTAACAGGCCGAAAGGCACACAGGGCCGGGAATTGGCCCAACACTTAAATGGGTTGCTAAAAGGCCAAAACTCAGGTCCGACTACAATTAGCCCAACTGATTTATGGGCCGTCAACAGGCTGAAAGTGACACCGGGCCAGAAATTGGCCCAACACTTAAACGGGCCGCTAAAAGGCCGAAACTCAGGTCCGACTACAAATGGCCCATCAGATTTATGGGCCGTCAACAGGCTGAAAGACACACTGGGCCAGAAATTAGCCCAACATTTAAATGGGTAGCTAAAAGGCCGAAAGATTACATCCTGAAAATTGGCACATCCATTAAATGGGCCGTTAACAGGCCGAAATCTCATCGGGCCGATATTGAGCCCAAATATATAGCGGGCTATTAACAGGCTCGAACTGATGATGGGCTGCAATGGTGTCAAATCTTTAACAGGCCGAATTGGCACATCTCGTATGGGCCATGGGCTTAAATGGACCTGACACAAGTAGGCCTTATATGGGCCGGCCTGCTAATTTTTACTGGGCCGGCCTTTTTCACCGGAATGGGCCACTGTTGGGTCGTGCCACATGTCGACCTATCATAGGCGCCTCCTGTCCAATGAGTGGATGACATCTGTCCCAACGATAAGCCGACACGTGTTTCCTCTAGCCAATGATGATTTTACACGTGGAAAATCCCCATTGGTCGGTGCTGTTAACAGGTTATCGGATCCAAAACCCGACCCGATAGCTTAACGGCGTTCCGTTACGATGGATGCCACGTGTTGGTCACCCTTGACGAAAGCACTTCTGTGACGCGCGATTTATCGTCATGGAAGTGGACACTTCCATGATGATAATTTTGGTAATGTCATGGAACACTTCTACGACAGCACAGGTATGACTATCTTGATTCTGTCATAAATTTGTTATGGATGTACATGCATGACAAAAAACGCGACCTACTGTGACAAACACGTATCATCACAGAAGTGTATTTTTTTGTAGTGATGAGACTTTTCTCCCTGGACAGATCCTTGTATTCGGCGGCTTCGCACTACGGGCCAACTCGCTTGGCCATCTCGAGCAGATCGAGAGTTACGCCCCTGGCCACCAGGTCAGGTTCGGAAGCTTAAACTACACGGCCAACATTCGCGGAGACTCGATCTTCGACGAATTCGAGCCCTTGCTGTCGGTGTCAAAACCGGTGGATCTCGGGTAGGGGTCCCGAACTGTGCGTCTAGGCCGGATGGTAACAGGAGGTAGGGGACACAATGTTTTACCCAGGTTCGGGCCCTCTTGATGGAGGTAAAACCCTACGTCCTGCTTGATTAATATTGATGATATGGCTAGTACAAGAGTAGATCTACCACGAGATCAAAGAGGCTAAACCCTAGAAGCTAGCCTATGGTATGATTGTTGTTGTGTCCTACGGACTAAAACCCTCCGGTTTATATAGACACCGGAGAGGGTTAGGGTTACATAAGGTCGGTTACAAAGGAGGAGATATCCATATCCGTACTGGCTAGCTTGCCTTCCACGCCAAGTAGAGTCCCATCCGGACACGAGACGAAGTCTTCAATCTTGTATCTTCATAGTCCAACAGTCCGGCCAAAGGATATAATCTGGCTGTCCGGAGACCCCCTAATCCAGGACTCCCTCAGTAGCCCCTGAACCAGGCTTCAATGACGATGAGTCTGGCGCGTAGTATTGTCTTCGGCATTGCAAGGTGGGTTCCTCCTCCGAATACACCACGGAAGAATTTTAATACAAGGATAGTGTCCGACCCTGCAAAATAAGTTCCACATACCACCGTAGAGAGAATAATATTTTCGCAAATCTAATTTGCTGACTTGCTTTGGCAGCATGACGTTATGTCATGGCCCGGTGATTATTCGAACTGTTTCCTTTAACTAGCCCCGCACATAACGCGAGGCAGTTTTTTGACACATCTTGTCAAAGCAGAGATCGTGTCCCCTTATTATGGGATTCTCATCAATACGGGCGTGGGCAACCCAACCGCGCCATCGATTACGGCTCTTGGGGGATAAGCGAGTTTTACCAGGCTAGCGGGGGGCGCATAGTTTCGCCGCCCATATAAAGGGATAAGGATTCACCTTTTCATCCACGCCTTCTTCCTCCTTTGCTCATCCATTTTCGCACACTCGAGCTCTAGCGCCCAAGTCCGCACTTCCCACCTCAACCCTCCCCCACCATGTCCAGAACGGGAGGCAGGTGGATGGTCTCCTCCGTCACGGAGGGAGACATCAAGAAGCTGAGGAGAGCCGGATACCTGCCCGACGACATCGCACACCGGCTCCCAGATGAGGGGCAGCTCATCCCCACCCCCGGGCCTCATGAGAGGGTAGTGTTCCTTACCCATTTCCTCCGGGGACTGGGATTCCCTCTCCACCCATTCATCCGGGGGTTCATGTTCTACTACGGCCTGGATTTCCATGATCTGGCCCCGAATTTCATCCTCAATATCTCGGCGTTTATCGTCGTGTGCGAGGCCTTCCTCCGCATCAAGCCCCACTTCGGCTTATGGTTGAAGACCTTCAATGTCAAGCCGAAGGTTGTGGGCGGCCGCCAGGCGGAGTGCAGAGGCGCCATGGTGGGCAAGATGCCCAACATTACATGGCTCAAGGGCTCCTTTGTGGAAACCATAAAGGGGTAGCAATCGGGGTGGTTCTACATCACCGAGCCGCGTGACCCTGCATGGGCAGCGGCCCCCGAGTTCCGATCTGGCATCCCCACGCAGCTCACCTCCTGGAAAGAGAAGGGCCTATCCTGGGGTAGTTCGGGAGAGCTGACCGGACTCCAAACATGTATTCAAAACATGGTGAACAAGAAGCTCAAACTCGTCAACGTGGTCCAGGTCATGCTCCACCGACGGATCCTCCCACGCCAACAACGGGACTTCAACTTGTGGGAGTTCGACCCGGCGCAGCACCGAACTCTGAACAGGCTCTTCGACACAACTCAGGAAGATGCCTGGAGGGTGCTGTTCAAAAGCGCCATGGTCCCTCCTCCCATTACTGAGGATCGCGGATTCAGCGCGAAGCGCCAAGCCAGTGCGATAAGCTGCTTTACCTTTCACGGGATACTTATTTTTTATAGATTGAATCCATGTGGGATCTAAACTCCCGTAGCTTTGACAGGACTGGTAGGAGACGGCCGGACAGATCGACTGTCCGGCTCCTTTGCCCGAAGGCCCAGCGGACGCTCTTTTGGCGAAGATGCTGACTCTGGCTCCTTATACGGTGCCGGAGAAGACCAAGAAGGCCAAGGGAACCCGAAAGAGTTCCCGATGCCAGGCGTCATCAGACTCACCGTCCGATGACTCTGCGGTGCACTCCTCCCCCGAAGACGAGGAAGAAGAAGAAGATGCTCCCCCTCCAGCTGGGGGAGATAAGAAAAGGAAGGCCGCCCCAGCTGGGGGGCCAAAGGGTCCAAGAAGGGAAGGACTCTCCTTCCATACAATTCCACCGCTGCCGACGAAGGCGAAGACGAGTGGTTGCCCAGGGCCAAGCCCCTGGGGAGATTGTAAGTATTCGGATACCAGAGTAACTCATAGCATTCCTTTGTCGCACTACTTTCCCTAACGCCGAACATAATTATGCAGGCCGCCACAAGCCAGTATCGATGTATCATCGGATGGCTCCCTGGGCTCGTCGGACATGGATAGTGATCCAGTCCCGACCGCCACCTCCCCTCATCATGATGACGACACCGAGGTGCTGTCTCAAGAGGCACCGGGTCGAGGGGAGACAGTCCTGGAGGCGCCTCAAGGCGACCTTCTGGACTCCGAGAGCTGAGGGGACGGGGGCCCTGAGAGCTCCGAGTTCGGCCTTCAGCCGAACACCGCACCGGAACCTCCAGTGGTTCCGGGCTCGGGCAGGTGGCCTCCTTCTAAGAGGGGCAAGACGCCTGTGCCGGTGACCTCTGTCCATCCAGAGGCGCCGAACAATCTGCTGGAAGCGCTTCGCAGCGCTTCCATCGACGAGGAGCACCATACTATTATGAGTGCGGTGGTCCAGAAGGTTTAGTCCGCCAAGAGCGGATTGACTGAAGCCTGTGCCAGCCTTCTAACAGGCTTTGACGTAAGTGTTTTAAAATATAGGAAAAATATTACCGCATAGACAGTATCCCCCGATGCTTTGTTCGGTGTTCACAAAGAAAAGCCGAACAGAGGATCAAATAATATCGCAGGAGTCTAATATAAGTATGTCAATATGCGTAGGCAGGCCTCGCTGCTGGCGTCCGCCACACTGACTGCGGAGGTTGCCGTACTGAAGCAAGACCTCGAGGGTCCAAGAAAGAGCTCGGCCTTGCCAAGAGGCAGCTCGAGGAGAACAAGGGTAAGTAATACCCTGTCTATAGATATGTATATATAAAAGAAGACGCGATTGCAAAATGATAGGATCATCGTATACTTGCCAGGGGCCACGACCGAGGTGGCGACCCTGAAGCAAGCGCTAACCAAGGCCGAAGATAAAGCGGCCAAGGAGCGCACCGAGCGGAAAAAACAAGAGGCTCGGGTGGGCGAGGTGCAGAAAGAGCTCCAGGCTCTCGTGACGAAGCACGAGGAGTTGGAGCTTGACTCGAAGACGCGAGAGTCTAAGCTTGCCGCAGCCCTCAAGGGTGCAAAAAGTGCCAAGGACGAAGCCCAAAAGGCCCTCCAGGAGATCAACGTAATGAAGAAGATAACGGCGGGTAAGGCATTCTATATGCAGAGCAAGCATGTAAAACTAAATTACCGATTACTTACCCGGATTCGGAGCTCTCCAGGAGCATTCACAGATTTGCCCCACAGCGTGTCGGATGCCACACAATTTTACCAGGCGGAGGAGGGAAGCTCAACGGAGAAGCTGTTTTGGTCTCAGTATAATGGGACCGAACACCCGATGCCTCTGAGCGACCAGCTAAAGAAGCTGGTCGAGCTGCACAAGGCGGCCGAACAGGCCATGAAGGGCCTTATAGTCCGGCTATGGCCTAGCGACGCCCTTCCGAACAGCTACTTCGGCCTAGTGAGGCAGCTTGTAGATGCATGTCTACGGCTGGAGGTCGTCAAGCGGTCTGTCTGCATCAAAGGTGCATGCCGGGCTTTCGCCCGTGTGAAGGTGCAGTGGGCCAAGCTAGACGCCGTGAAGCTGATCAACGAAGGGCCACCGTAGGGCAAGGAGCATCGCACCCCCGAAATTTATTATGAGGGTGTCCTGAAGGGTGCCCGTCTTGTGGCGGACGAATGTTCAAAGGATGTAATATTTGAGTAAACTTGCTCGTGTGATCCTGTATGATGAAAACTTGTTTCATATGCGCTATGCAACGCTTGTGTGAATTTAAAATATTACCTTATGTTTGGCTGTTTATCCAATCTGAGAGATGGCTAGTCCTCGGCTTCTGCCCCCATGCCACGAGTCCTGGGGTGTTCGGGGTAAACTTGAGCACTCTTGTTCCCATGTTGGGGTCCTTCGAGGGAGGTGCTCAGCACAACGAACAAGGCAACCGGACTAATAATGCTTTATCACTCTCACTTAGCCATAGAATTCTATAATTTTAAATTTCGGCGAAGCCCCTGGTATTCGGAAGGCTGAATTCGGGGCGCGATACATGCCTTTAAGCCGGACAGGGCCGGCCCCTCGCCCTAAGCGGCATAAGTCTTTAGGAACTCGAAAACCTCGCCGAACAGCGACCAGTCTCTCGCCTTATCATGACAGTCAGTTTTAGCTTTCTCTACTGAGGTGCTAAGCCCGGCAGAACCGGGGCACAATCGCAGTAGTTCTCCTAGCACTACCTTAGCCGATAGAGCGGAACGTAAGGTACCAAAACATAGGAGCCGGGCAAACCCAACATTTGACCAAAGACATGATTTGGAGCTGATGCATATAATGCTATAAGTTTGGGGTGCCGCACTTGCAAAAGTGTTCGGACTTCTCACGCCGTATTATGGGGTGCTTGAGCCCCTGGCGTATGGACCGTACCAAAGTGTACGGGTGCTAAATGTCATAACTGAACATATATATTGAAAAAGAAATGAATAGAGAATGCAATAATAAGCTGAAGCTAAGCATTGTTTATTTTAAAAGGCCGTTATGAAAGCAGAATGATACAAATAGTGCGATAAGCAAGAGATGGGACTATTTGACATGTCCCCCTCCAGGGGCGAGCTGCGAGACAGTATGTAAGACAGGTATTTTGCTTGTTATAGAGACCACCTGGGAATTCGACGTAGCTTTCTGCCTTCTTGGTTGATGCATCGTGTGTTCGGCGGTTGTACTGCCGGACAGGCCTTCCGAAGAGTGGAGTCCAGAAAGTAGGAAATAATGACAAAATCAGGAGCCCCTAGTGCGGTTGAGCCGCATTTTTGGGCGTGTCGTGGTCGCGCCCCTCCCCCTGTGCCCATGGTATTTTTAGAGCGTGGTTATGCATGCGTAGTACTGATTTCGCAGTTTCGCGAGGGCTGGGATTGGGGCCGTATTGCTACGCTTGCTCGGAACGTGCCAGGAGGTCTTGTTGTAGGTTACTCCGGGCGCGCTTGACGGTGTCCGGACGTTTAATAGCCGGATTGGAGAATTTCCTTGAGAGGCTGCTTTGTACTTCCGCTGCGAGGGCCGCCATGTGCTCCTCCGTTCAGAGAGAGCGTCCGGTGTTTCCATTAACCATAATGACTCCTCGAGTGCTTGGCATCTTGAGCTTGAGATATGCGTAGTGCGGCACCGCATTGAACTTTGCAAATGCGGTTCGTCCGAGCAGTGCGTGATAGCCACTGCGGAACGGCACTATGTCGAAGATTAACTCCTCACTTCGGAAATTAGCCGGGGATCCGAAGACCACTTCAAGTGTAACTGAGCCTATACAGTTGGCCTCTACACCTGGTATGACGCCTTTAAAGGTTGTTTTTGTGGGTTTAATCCTTGAGGGATCTATGCCCATTTTTTACACTGTATCCTGATAAAGTAGGTTCAGGCTGCTGCCGCCGTCCATAAGGACTCTAGTGAGGTGAAATCCGCCAATGATTGGGTCTAGAACCAATGCGGCGAATCTGCCATGGCGGATGCTACTGGGGTGGTCCCTTCGATCAAAAGTGATCGGGCAGGAGGACCATGGGTTGAACTTTGGGGCGACTGGCTCCAACGCGTATACGTCCCTGAGTGCACGCTTCCGCTCCCTTTTGGGGATGTGGGTTGCGTATATCATGTTTACTGTCCGCACTTGTGGGGGGAAGCCCTTCTGTCCACTATTGTTCGGCGGTCGGGGCTCTTCGTCCTCGTCGTTGTGCAGCCCCTTGTCTCTATTTTCGGCATTTAACTTGCCGGCCTGCTTGAACACCCAACAATCCCTGTTGGTGTGATTGGCTGGTTTTTCGGGGGTGCCATGTATCTGGCACGAGCGATCGAGTATACGGTCCAAACTGGACGGGCCCAAAGTGTTCCTCTTAAATGGCTTTTTCCGCTGACCGGGCTTAGAGCCTCTGAATCCGGCATTAACTGTCGTATCTTCGGCGTTGTCGTAGTTAATGCGGCGCTTGTGCTTGTTGCGACGCGACCTGCCATTGCTGTCCTTGGTATCCAAATTACCAAGGCTCTTGGTCATGTTATTGCTACGAGCCAGCCAGCTGTCTTCTCCCGCGCAAAAGCGGGTCATGAGTGTCGTGAGGGCTGC
This sequence comes from Triticum dicoccoides, assembly GCF_002162155.2. Taxonomy (NCBI): domain Eukaryota; kingdom Viridiplantae; phylum Streptophyta; class Magnoliopsida; order Poales; family Poaceae; genus Triticum; species Triticum dicoccoides. Next base: position 168,334,124 of record NC_041386.1, read on the forward strand.
CATAGATTTCGGCTTTTCCTGGCCAAGGTGTCGGGCTAGCCATTCATCGCGAATGTTGTGTTTGAAAGCCGCTAGGGCCTGTGCATCTGGATAGTCGACAATTTGATTTTTCTTTGTTAGGAACCGAGTCCAGAATTGACTGGCCGACTCTTCTGGCTGCTAAATTATGTGGCTCAAGTCATCGGCATCTGGTGGCCCCACATAAGTGCCCTGAAAGTTATCGAGGAATGCGGCTTCCAGATCTTCCCAACAGCTGATGGACTCGGCTGGCAAGCTGTTAAGCCAATGCCGCGCTGGTCCCTTGAGCTTTAGTGGGAGGTATTTGATGGCGTGTAAGTCGTCACCGCGGGCCATGTGGATGTGGAGGAGGAAATCCTCGATCCATACTGCGGGATCTGTTGTGCCGTCGTATGATTCAATATTTACAGGTTTGAAACCTTCTGGGATTTGATGATCCATTACTTCGTCTGTGAAGCATAAGGGGTGTGCGGCGCCTCTGTATTGGGCTATATTGCGACGCAGCTCGAATGGGTCTTGCCCACTATGTTCGGCCCGGCCGGATTTGCTTTTACTGTATCCAGCGTGACCTTTATCGTCTCGCAGAGTGGCGCGCCCTCGTGATCCGTAGATCGATCTTGCATGCTTTGCTTTGTCCTCCAATATGTCTCGCAGGTCTGGTGTATCTCCCCATGCCTTTTTATTTGAATGGCGTCGGGGTGGAGAATGAGTTTTTGGCTGGAACGCCTCTCTATCGCGGCCACAAGGTGGCCGATCAGCCGTATCATACGCTTCTTCCTCCAGTCGAGGTAGCAACCTGCACTTTGGGTAACTCTTGGAGGGGCGCTCGAGTTTATATTCCTCAGCCGCGAGGACTTCAGTCCATCTGTCAGCTAGCAGATCCTGATCAGCTTGAAGTTGCTGCTGCTTTTTCTTAAGGCTATTTGCCGTGGCTATAAACCGGCGTTTGAAGCGCTCTTGTTTGACGGGATCCTCTGGCACAGCGAATTTGTCATCGCCGAGGCTTGCCTCGTCTTCGGAGGGGGGCATGTAATTATCATCCTCCTCTTCTCCATCTGCCGCTCTCTCAGGAGGGCTGGCGGCTCCATTTTCCTGTTCTAAATCTTGCTGGAGGGGATTGTTGTTTTCTTCGGCACTATCTGGAGTATTATTATCTCCTGTGCCGGTATCACCACTTTTGCTTTGGCGGGACTTGGAGCGGCGCCGCTGACGTCGGCGCTTGGGTTGCTTCTTGGAGGGGTCATCCTCCGCTACCTCGTCGCCATTGCCTTCTTTGGGTGTATCCACCATGTATATATCGTATGATGAGGTGGCTGTCCAGTGCCCTGTGGGCGGTGGTTCCTCTTCGCCTCCCGTATCATCGTCCATACCGTTGATGTCTTCGGAGTCGAAGTCGAGCATGTCGGTTAAGTCATCGACAGTGGCTACTAAGTGGGTGGTGGGTGGGCCTCGAATTTCTTCGTCGTCCGCATCCCAGTCATGCCGGACATAGTTCGGCCAGGATCCTCCTGACAAGGAGAGAGACCTTAATGAGTTCAGTATGTCGCCAAAGGGCGAGTGCTGAAAAATATCCGCGGAGGTAAACTCCATGATCGGCGCCCAATCGGATTCGATAGGAGCGGGCGCGGGCGGTTCGGAGTCCGTGGCCGGAGAAGGATCCGGCAGTTCAACAACATGGCTCTCGTGCAAGGTAAGGTCGATGTTCGGCTCGATCTGCTAAGGGTAAGGCCTCCGTGGCGGGGTCCATCCACCCGTCCGCGGAAGGCGCACCTAGCTCCGAATTGAGGGTTGGAGCGGCTGCCTGTGCGATCTCTTGAACACTATCCGATGGTAGCGCTAAACCGCACTCATCGTGACCGCGTGACGCACAAGGCAGAGGGTCGAATCCGTCGAAGATCAAGTCTCCGCAGATATCGGCCGTGTAGTTTAAGCTTCCAAACCTGACCTAGTGGCCAGGGGCGTAACTTTCAATCTGCTCCAGATGGCCAAGCGAATTGGCCCGCAGTGCAAAGCCGCCGAATACGAAGATCTGTCTGGGGAGAAAAGTCTCACCCTGGACTGCATCGCCATCGATGATAGTAGGAGCCATCAAGCCAAACGGTGATGACACAGAGGAACTCTCAATGAAAGCACTAATGTCGGTGTCAAAACCAGGATCTAGGGTAGGCGGTCCCGAACTGTGCGTCTAGGCCGGATGGTAACAAGAGGCAGGGGACACAATGTTTTACCCAGGTTCGGGCCCTCTTGATGGAGGTAAAACTCTACGTCCTGCTTGATTAATATTGATGATATGGCTAGTACAAGAGTAGATCTACCACGAGATCAAAGAGGCTAAACCCTAGAAGCTAGCCTATGGTATGATTGTTGTTGTGTCCTACGGACTAAAACCCTCCGGTTTATATAGACACCTGAGAGGGTTAGGGTTACACAAGGTCGGTAACAAAGGAGGAGATATCCATATCCGTACTGGCTAGCTTGCCTTCCACGCCAAGTAGAGTCCCATCCGGACACGAGAGGAAGTCTTCAATCTTGTATTTTCATAGTCCAACAGTCCGGCCAAAGGATATAATCCGGCTGTCTGGACACCCCCTAATCCAGGACTTCTACGACAGCACAGGTATGACTATCTTGATTCTGTCATAAATTTGTCATGGATGTACATGCATGACAAAAAACGCGACCTACTGTGAAAAACACGTATCATCACGGAAGTGTATTTTTTTGTAGTGGTGAGACTTTTCTCCCCGGACAGATCCTTGTATTCGGCGGCTACGCACTACGGGCCAACTCAGTTGGCCATCTGGAGCAGATCGAGAGTTACGCCCATGGCCACCAGGTCAGGTTCGGAAGCTTAAACTACACGGCCGACATTCGCGGAGACTCGATCTTCGACGAATTCGAGCCCCTGCCAAGAGCGCCGCACGGTCATGATGAGCATGATTTAGCTCTACCATCGGACAGTGTTCAGGCAACCGCTCTGACCCTTAGTTCAGAGCCAATTGTGCCATCCATGGACGGGTGGATAGACCCCGCCACAGAGGCCGCACTCTCATCGGCGATCGAGCCGAATATCGACCTTACCCTTCACGAGAGCCGTGACATCGAACTGCCAGATTCTTCCCCGGCCACGGACTCCGAACCGCCTGCGCCTGTGCCTATCGGATCCAACTGGGCGCCGATCATGGAGTTCACCTCCGCGGATATCTTTCAGCACTCGCCCTTTGGCGACATACTGAGCTCGTTAAGGTCTCTCTCCATGTCAGGAGAGTCCTGGCCGAACTATGTTCGGCAGGATTGGGACGCGGATGACGAAGAAATTCGCCGCCCACCCACCACCCGCTTAGTAGCCACTGTCGACGATTTGACCGACATTTTTGACTATGACTCCTAAGACATCGACGGTATGGACGACGATGCAGGAGACGAACAGGAACCACTGCCCATAGGGCACTGGACGCCCACTTCATCATATGATGTATACATGGTGGACACACCCAAAGAAAACGAGGACGAGGAACGGAGGGACGCAGCGAAGGGTTGTTCCCTCGAGAAGCAGTCAAAGCAGCGGCGTAAACGCCGCTCCAAATCCCACCTCGGCAGAAACAGCGATCATATAAACCCAGCGTTAGAGTAGGGTGAACCATCGCCCGACCACGGCAACACGGAGAATCAAACCGAACAACCCGACTCCGTCGAAGATAACAGTCTGGACGACATCACACCGGACAGGCGCCCGGAGCAATAGAATGCCCATCAAAGGCTTGTTGCCACTGCGAGGAGTCTAAAAAAGCAGAAGCAAAGGCTCAGGGCTGCACAAGACACACTCAGAATCAGATGGAGTGAAGTACTCAACACTGTAGCGAAGTACGGCAGTAATCGCCACACCAAGAGCTACCCGAAGTGAAAGTTGCTACCTGAATTCGATAAGGAGGCCTTAGATCCCCCACAACCAAAAAGCAAAATGGCCATGTGGTCGGATAGGCGACCTCGTGGCCAACATAGAGCAGCAAACGATGCCGCACATAAGCCAGTACGCGATCCGCGTGAGGGCTCACATCAAAAGGACGGCGCAACCAGATCCATCTACGGGCCATGCAAGCGCGCTCCAGTATGCAATGCAACACAACAAACATCCAAACACCACGGTACACCCAAATACAGGGGTGCCGCACACCCCCTAAGTTTCACCGATGAGGTGCTGGACCATGAATTTCCAGAGGGATTCAAACCCGTAAACATAGAGGCGTACGACTGAACGACAGACCCTGGGGTCTGGATTGAGGACTACATCCTCCATATACATATGGCTCGAGGAGATGATCTCCACGCCATCAAGTACTTACCCCTCAAGCTCAAAGGGCCAGCTCGGCACTGGCTTAAAAGCCTCCCCGAAAACTCCATTGGAAGCTGGGAAGAGCTCAAAGACACCTTTCGGGCAAATTTTCAAGGGGCCTATGTCCGACCACCGGATGCAGACGATTTAAGTCATATAACTCAATAGCCCGGAGAGTCAGCTCGAAAGCTTTGGAACAGGTTCCTCACTGAAAAAGAACCAAATAGTCGACTGTCCGGACGCCGAAGCCTTAGCAGCTTTCAAGCACAGCGTTCATGATGAATGGCTCGCTAGACACCTTGTCCAAGAAAAGCTGAGAACAATGGCAGCATTAACAAGCCTCATGACCCGCTTTTGCGCGCGCGAGGACAGCTGGTTAGCCCGGTGCAGCACCAGCGACCTAAGTACATCCGAAGTCGGGGATGAAAACGGGAAACCACGATGCAGCAAAAACAAGCACCGGAGTAAAGAAGACAGCCCGAAGAGCACGGTGGTAAAGGCCATATTCAGAAGCTCACGGTCAGGTCAGCAAAAGATGCCCTCCAAAGGCAATAGAGACGAACCGTCCAGCCTAAACAGGATTCTGGACAAAATATGTTAGATCCACAGCACCCCCGATAAACCTGCAAATCATACCCATAGAGAATATTGGGTCTTCAAGTAGTCCGGCAAGCTCAACGCCGAACACAAGGGGCAGGATACACCAAGCGAAGACGAGGATGAGCCTCGCAAGCAAAGCACTGGGGAACAAAAGAAATTCCCACCAGAAGTTAAAACAGTAAACATGTTACACGTGACAAAGGGGAGAAACAAAGCGACACTCCTAGAGACACATGTCCCAGGGCCTATCACAGTGGAGTTCTGCCACTGGTCGTCCCAACCGATCACCTTCGACCATCGGGATTACTCGGCAAGTATCCGGCATGTAGGATGGGCTGCCTTGGTGTTAGACCCGATAATTGACAGATACCACTTCACACGAGTCCTGATGGACGGCGGCAGTAGTTTAAACCTGATGTATCAGGACACAGTCCGCAAGATGGGGATAGACAAAACAAAAATTAGCCATAGCAATACTACCTTTAAAGGTGTAACGCGAGGCCCAGAATCCCATTGCATGGGCTCCCTACTACTAGAGGTTATATTCGGCTTCCCCGATAACTTCCGCAGCGAAAACTTAACCTTCCACATCGCTCCGTTCCAAAGTGGCTATCAAGCACTACTCGGACGCGAAGCTTTTGCTCGCTTTAACGCAATACCACATTACGCTTCCATCATGCTTAAAATGCCCGGTCCATGTGGCATTATTACAGTAAATGGAAATATTGAGCGCTCCTTGCGCGCGGTAGACCGCATGGCTGCCTTGGCAACCGCATACTATACAGCCTCACCAACTAAAGCATCTGACAGGTCGTTAAGACCACGGACACGGTTGGACGAGTCCGCTGCAGCTATATGTAATTGATACAGGTTTGATGGCTATACCCCTATTACAATACAAGGGGCTCAACGCGCGCGCACAAGTGGCATTCAGGCTCACCTTTACTCATTTTGAAACTATATATTATTTATTTAGTATAACTTACCTTTTGCACGGCAACTTTTCAATTAAGTTCCTCTCTTTTTCAGATGACCATCGTGCTACACCCGTCCAGAATATGGCACAACGGAGACACAGGCGCAGACATGCAGCAGGGACCCGTTCCAAGGATTCTTTTTAGATTAAGACCCTGCGTAAACCTTTTTTACTGTCTCTTGTTGATACACATCCCTCGAATTCTCAGTACAATTGAGAAGGATGCTGACGTATTGGCATGTGGCCACGTCAGAATATTGCACCTACCTGGACACCAGGGGCTTATTACAAAGGGCACTGTTTAGGCCCGGTTTACATCACAAAGACCGAATACCTTAGGGAGTGTTCAGCGTCGCGAGTTTGGCCTTATATGCATCAGCTCCGAATCATGTCTTTGGTCAAATGTTGGGTTTGCCCGGCTCCTGTGTTTTGCTGCCTTACGTTCCGCTCTATCGGCTAAGGCGGCACCAGGAGAACTACTGCGATTGTGCCCTGGTTCATCCGGACGAGCACCTCAATAGAGAAAGCCGAAAACTGATTGTCATGATATAGCGTGAGACTGGTCAACCACTCGATGACCTAGTAGAATCTTCGGGATTCCGCCTCTTTAACGAAGGGACGTTTCCCGGCCAGGCATGTACACACCCCGAATTCGGATGAGTGCAGAGCCACCAGGGGATATATAGTAGCCCCACTGTCAAACTCCTCTGGCTAAGTGAAAGTGTTAAAGCATTATAGTCTGGTTGCCTAGTTCGCTGCGCTATCACCTCCTTAATGGACCAAGACGTTGGATCAAGTGTGAACATGCGTCTTCTGTGAACACCCCCGCATTATATGCATGGGGGCTGAAGCCGACGACTGCAATCTTTCAGGTTATATACATATATACATAAAATGGCCGCACAGGAGGCATCATAGCACTTTTGGGCAAAAGTATAAATACAGCCTTGATAAATTCAATAAAACATTGTTTTTACAATGGGAATACATGTCACTCAAACATAATATTCTTCGAGCACTGAGCCTCTATCGAACAAGCGCCTTCAAGAACTTCTTCAAAGTAGTGCTCGGCAGCCACTCGGCCTATGGCCAAACCCTGTGCCGCAACAGTGATGGCATCCATCTCCGCCCAGTATGTTTTGACATGGGCAAGGGCCATCCGCGAGCCTTCTATGCACGTCGACCTCTTTACAGCATCGATGCGTGGCACAGCGCCAAGGAATTGTTGCACTAAGCTAAAGTAGCTATTCGGCCTTGGCCCTCCTGGCCACAAATGATCCACAACGGACCTCATGGCCAGTCCGGATAATCTATGGAGCTCGGCCCAACCGGTCAATCACTCATTCTGCAACAGCGGACGGACTGGAGCATGAAACTGTGACCAGAACAGCTTCTCCACTTTAGGACCCTTCTGATCCTTGAAGTACTCGGTCGCATCCGCAGCACTCACAGCCAAATCCATGTACTCATCTGTAGAACTCCATAGTCGGTCCAGAGGAGCATATTTTGGATCTCTGAACTTAGTTCGCAACAAGAAGGGCTTCCCAGAAACGATATCCGCAGCTTGATTCAGATCCTCCTTCGTCGCTCTAATTTTGGACCAGGCCTCCTTGGCAGCCACCTGGGCCTTCTCCAGGTCCGTCGCCTTCACCCAGTTTTCTTCTTCAAGAAGCCGGTAACGGTCAGCAGCATCTTTTAACTCCATGGCCATCTTGGCAATTTTTACTTTACTCCCGCAATGTGCGGCCTGTTCGGCCCTTAACTCTTCGGCTGCCTTTAAAGCGGCCGCATTACTACTCCTTGCTTGCTCCTTGGCTCGGGCAAGCTCCGCCCGAAGGGTCTCCATGGTGGCAGCTCCATCTATAGTCACAACATATTAAAGATATTGGCATCATGCTGCTCTTACTATGTGACATTCACCAGAAAAATCACCTACCTTGTGCCTCGTTAAGCCGCTTGTTAACAAGCACGATGTCGGCATCTGCCGCATCCAGTTGCCGCTTTAGTTCGGCAAACCCATCAGTCCGGCTAGCCACCGGAGCTTCAACCACCTGCACATAAAGGCGGTCTGGTTATTACTTGGGACTACGATCCTCTGTTTGCCGCCGCTCTCGACGACAACCAGAGTCTCAGGGGCTACTATCTACACAGGGTACACCTAAAAATATGCGGTACTATCAAAAATGTACATCATTTCACGTACCTCAAAACCCGTCAGTAGACTCATAAAGGCTTCATGCAACCCGCTTCCGGCGGACGAAATCCTTTCAATCACCGTACCCATCAACGTACGGTGCTCTTTTGAGATAGTCGATCGCTCTAGCAGATCCCTCAGTACATCCGACCGCATACCAGATGGTGCTGGACTCTTTTGATTGCTCTCTTCAAGAGCTGGATACTGGGGACTTCGGGTGGCCATAGGATTACCTTCTGGCCTTGCCGGATCAGGAGAAACCCTCCGCGATGACACCTCGGGGTCGCCCACCTCGTGAGGCGGTGTGGCAGGGGGAGGCGTTTCGCTCTCCATCATCTCTGGAAGAAGATCCCCCGAAGACGAGCTCTGCTGAGAAGGGCTAAGATCCGAACTGCAAGATAAATGCTTCAGTTATTTTCCTCAGAAGTAAGGTAGGATATCTTCACTATTAAGTACTTTTTGATTACTTACAGCTTGTTAGAGGGCTGATCCCCGCGTGGACATTGTGCGGTAAGAACACCCTCCGGGGCAAGACCCTCTGGCGGAGATTTCTTCTCCCGTTCGGAAACCTTGGTTTCCGGATCTTCAGAGGTAGTCCTCTTCCTTCCCCGGGGAGAGAGAATGTCAGATTCTTCCCCTTGGTTATCCTCCCTTGCTGAGGCGCTCATTCCCTCGGTTGGAATAGGTAGCGACGGAGGCCTGCTTCCGCCCTCTTTATTCCCCCCTTCATCTTCCTTTGAGGGCACCAGACAAGGTGATGGCTCGAGCATCTTTTCCAGCACCGATTGTCCAAGCCTTCAGGAAGGGGGGCCGAACACCAGATCATCTTCGCCTTTGTTATACAGTCCTGGTCAAAGAGCGATTCTTTAGAATGATGTCATGATAAATAAAAGGACAGTGTGTTCGGCCATGGGATTACTTACTTGGGCAGCGGTGCGGTTGCTGCTCAGGCCCACGTCCTCGGTAGTGTCCGGACACTCTATTTGGGGTCCGAAGAATGATTTGTACATCTCCTTGTGCGTCATGCTGAGGAAATTATGAATAGTGTGCGGTCCTTCCGAGTTGAATTCCCACATGCGGAGGGGCCGACGTTTGCAAGCCTGGACCCGACGAACCAGCATAACTTGCATTACCATAACCAGACTGAAATCTCCCTCGAAGAGACCTCGGATATGGCTCTGCAGTATTGGCACGTCCTTGGCTGGACCCAAGCTCAGCCCCCTGCTGATCCATGACATCAGTTGTGGTGGAGGGCCCGAGCGAAAGGTGGGGGCAGCTACCCACTTGGCACTTCGGGGAGCTGTGACGTAAAACCACTCCCGTTGCCACAATCCGGACACCTCTGGAAAGGAACCCTTTGGCCATGGAGCGTCAGCAATTTTGCTTATTAGAGCACCTCCGCATGCTGCGTGCTGCCCATCGACCATCTTCGGCTTCACATCGAAGGTCTTGAGCCACAGGCCGAAGTGAGGGGTAATGTGGAGGAAGGCCTCACAAACGACAATAAATGACGAGATGTGAAGAAGGGAATCCGGGGCCAGATCGTGAAAATCCAGCCCGTAATAGAACATAAGACCCCTAACAAAGGGATCCAGAGTGAGGCCTAGTCCTCAAAGGAAGTGGGAGACGAACACAACGCTCTCGTTGGGTTCAGGAGTAGGGACGACCTGCCCTTGGGCGGGTAGCCTATGCGAAATTTCAGCGGTCAGATATCTGGCCTCCCTCAACTTCTTGATATCCTCCTCCGTGACGGAGGAGGGCATTCACTGGCCTTGAAGGTTGGATCCGAACATGATTGAAGGTCCGAAGCACCTGACCTGGGCTTTGGGTGTTAGAACTCGAGGCGGGGGAAGGATTTGATTGAGCACGGGAGGGAAAAAGTAAAAGCCTTGTCCCTTTATAAAGAGGGTGAATATCAAGCGTCCTCCTCGTGGCCGTTTGGGACTTGCCTAAGATCTAGGAGTCCTAGGCACGGTTTGGTTACCCACGTCCGTATTAATGAGAATCTCGTAATAAAGGGAACACGATCTCTGCTTTGACAAGACGTGTCAAGAAACCGCCTCGCGTTATGTGCGGGGCTGGTTAAAGAAAAACGGTTCAAATAATTACCGGGCCGTGGCGTGATGTCATGCTGCCAAAACATGCCAGCAGATTAGATTTGTGGAAATATTATTCTCTCTACGGTGGTATGTGGAACTTATTTTGCAGGGTCGGACACTATCCTTGTATTCAAACTCTTATGTGGTGTATTCGGAGGAGGAACCCGCCTTGCAATGCCGAAGACAACACTGCACGCCAGACTCATCGTCATTGAAGCCTGGTTCAGGGGCTACTAAGGGAGTCCTGGATTAGGGGGTCTCCGGATAGCTGGACTATATCCTTTGGCCGGACTGTTGGACTATGAAGATACGAGATTGAAGACTTCGTCCCGTGTCCGGATGGGACTCTACTTGGCGTGGAAGGCAATCTAGGCAATACACATATGGATATCTCCTCCTTTGTAACTGACCTTGTGTAACCCTAGCCCCCTCCGGTGTCTATATAAACCGGAGGGTTTTAGTCCATAGGACAACATACAATCATACCATAGGCTAGCTTCTAGGGTTTAGCCTCTCCGATCTCGTGGTAGATCAACTCTTGTACTACTCATATTATCAAGAATAATCAAGCAGGACGTAGGGTTTTACCTCCATCAAGAGGGCCCAAACCTGGGTAAAACATCGTGTCCCCTGCCCCCTATTACCATCTGCCTTAGACGCACAGTTCGGGAACCCCTACCCGAGATCCGCCAGTTTTGACACCGACACTTGGTGATTTGCATAAGCATATGGTTGAGATACAAAAATATAATGAACCCCTCAAACACCTTAATGGTAGTATCAATCGCATGAATGCCCTGATTACTCTTCGCAACAAGCGATTGGATATTTTGGATCTTAAGATGGTTTCTTTTCCGGAGAATTTAGGGAAGCGTAAAGAGCCTCCCGGGTTTGAGAAAACCCTTGCAAAAGTTGCCAAAACTTTGGATGACAAAACTTAGATCCTTGATTTATGCCTAGCTAAGGGCGTAAAACTATAGCGCTTGTTGGGAGGCAACCCAATGAATAAATTTTATTTTGCTTTTTGCTTCTGTTTTTGTGTGTTAGCACAATTATGCTACTGTTATGATTGTGTTTTTATGTTTTAATTAGTGTTTGTGCCAAGTAAATCCTTTAGGATCTTCTTGGGTGATAGTTATTTGATCTTGCTGAAAAAAACAGAAACTTTTATGCTCACTAAATTAATTTTCATTTTTTACCAGAGAGCGATAAAATACCCACTCCACTTGCAGTATATCAATATACAAATTCCTCAGGTCGTTCTAATTTTTCAGAATTTTTGGAGTTACAGAAGTATTCAAAATAGTCAGATTTCTACAGACTATTATGTTTTGACAGATTCTGTTTTCTTTGTGTTGTGTGCTTATTTTGATGGCTCTATGGTTTTCTTTGATGAGTTCTTGCCATAGAAAAGTTGGAATATAGTAGATATAATACAAAAACAAAATATTAATTGGTTTGATACATTACTTATAGTAGTGATTTATTATTTTCTTATACTAACGAATCTCACGAAGGTTTTGTTGAGTTTGGTGTGGTTGAAGTTTTCAAGTTTTGGGTTATCTTACGATGGATGAAGGAAGGATGGAAGAGCCTCAGCTTGGGGATGCCCCAGCATCCCAAGCTATTATCCAAAAATGAGCAACTAAGCTTGGGGATGCCCCCGAGTGGCATCCCCGCTTTCTTCCAACGATCATCGGTATTTTACTTGAAACTATATTTTTATTCGTCACATGATATGTGTTTTGCTTGGAGCGTCTTGTATGATATGAGTCTTTTCTTGTTTTATTTTGTGTTTTAAGTTATCAATCCTTGCTGGACACACCTATTTGAGAGAGCCAAAATTATGTCATGACTTGTTAGAATTGCTCTCTATGCTTCACTTAAATTTTTATGAGCAATGGACTTGCTCTAGTGCTTCACTTATATCTTTTTTAGCCTGGTGTGCTTTAGTATTTTTGAAGAAATGCTCTCTTGCTTAACTTAGATTTGTTTGAGAGTTAGTAAAATTTTCAAGAAATTCTCTCTCGCTTCACTTAAATTAATTCGAGAGAAAGAAAAATTTATTATGCTCATGATCTGCACTTATATTTGTTGGAGCTTGTCAAAAGCAATACATGAAAATTAGTCCCAAAGTGATAGATATCCAAGAAGGATATAATAAAAACTTCCATGAAGATCATTGGACAAAATAAACTTGATTCTTAGTAATAGTTTTGAGATATGATGATGTGATACGTGAGTTATGTTGATGAGTAATTATGCTTTAGTATGAATATTGGTGTTAAGGTTTGTGATTCCCTATGCAAGTACGAAAGTCAATAGTCATGCAATGAAATTACGTCCTACTTGTGGTGCATTATTCGGTGTTATTTATGCTTAATGCTTTCTTATGAGATTATTCATTTCTTAGTTGGTCTCTTCCCAAACTTTTGCTAGCCTGCATTTTGCACTAAGTATGATCACTACTTGTGCATCCAAAAACCTTTAACCCAGTTTTGCCACATGAGTCCACTATATCTACCTATATGCAGTATTCTTTTGTCGTTTTAAGCAAATTTGCATGTGCCATCTCTAATTTTCAAAAAAAACTTATCTTTTGTGTGTTTGTTTCACTCGCGGAGCGGTGAGGGGTGGCTAATATTTCCATGCTAGATGTTTTATTCTCAAGATGAGTGTTCATTCACTTGTCATCGCATGAGAGTAAGGCAAAGGTATTAGGGATGGCCAGTCCCAAAATGCAAAAAATTTGAATTTACTTTATGTTGTCAAATAATAAATTCCTTGGAAAGTGTTGGTATGGAGGGCAACCGTGGATACAACTAGCCATGGAAAGTGAAAGTATGGTGCAAAAAGGAATAAACTTTATTCTCTGTTTTGGAACCTCCTATGCTATATCTATGCATGGAAAGTATTGGGAACTCTAAGTCATTTTCGTTGGTGGGATGGATACACCTCTCAAAATGTTTTTATCTCTAAGTTTTTCGCTTTGAGCTCTGGCACCTCTACAAATCCCTGCTTCCCTCTGTGAAGGGCCTTTCTTTTACTTTATGCAATTTTTATTTTGAGTCTACATCTTCTCTTATAAAAGCACCAACTAGGAGGCAATATGATCGTACTTAAGTATTGGGTGTAGCTAATATTCAAGTGTGTTTCATGAATGGATCAATGTTTGAGCATGATGGGCTAGGGATAACTTATTTTAGCGTTGATATTTTGAAAGACATGGTTGCTTGTTGATATGCTTGAGTATCTAAATAGTCATGTCAAAACTAGACTATTGCTTTGAACAACTAAAACTCTAATTGTCCATGCTATAAAGAAAAGAATATGATATGACATGATAGGCAGCATTCCACATCAAAAATTCTATTTTTTTCACTTACCTACTCGAGGATGAGTAGGAGTTAAGCTTGGGGATGCTGATACGTCTCCAATGTATCTATAATTTTTTATTGTTCCATGTTGTTATATTATCAATCTTGGATGTTTCATAATCATTTTATAGTTAATTTATATCAGTTTTTGGTACTAACCTATTGATATAGTGCCAAGTGCCAGTTCCTGTTTTTTTCCGTGTGTTTTACATCGCAGAAAATCAATATCAGACGAAGTATAAATGCCACGAAACTTTACGAAGAATATTTATGGGCCAAAAGGAACACAACGGGCCCTGGCTGTGCCTGGGGGTGCCCCGAGGGGGGCACAACCCACCAGGGCACGCCAGGAGGCCCAGGCGCGCCCTGGTGGGTTGTGCCCACCTCGGGTGCCCCCTGGACCGCCTCTTTGGTCTATAAATACCACAAAAATCGTAGAACCCTAGGGGAGTCAACAAAATATTCATCTAGCTGCCGCAGAGTCCAGAACCACCAGATCCAATCTAGACACCATTTCGGATGGGGTTAACCACCTCCATTGGTGCCTCTCCGATGATGCGTGAGTAGTTCTTTGTAGACCTTTGGGTCCGTAGTTAGTAGCTAGATGGCTTCAACTCTCTCTCTTGATTCTCAATACAATGGTCTCATGGAGATCCATATGATGTAACTCTTTTGCGGTGTGTTTGTTGGGATCGATGAACTTTGAGTTTATGATCAGATCTATCTTTTTATATCCATGAAAGTTATTTGAGTTTCTTTGATCTCTTATATGCATGATTGCTTATAGCCTCGTATTTCTTCTCTGATATCTGGGTTTTGTTTAGCTAACTTGATCTATTTATCTTGCAATGGGAAGTGGTGCTTTGTAGTGGGTTCGATCTTACGGTGCTTGAACCCAGTGACAGAAAGGGAAACGACACATATGTACCCTTGCCACTAAGGATAAAACAATGGGGTCTATCTCTACATAGATAGATCTTGTCTACATCATGTCATCATTCTTATTGCATTAGTCTGTTTCTCCATGAAGTTAGTACACTAGATGCATGTTGGATAGCGGTCGATGTGTGGAGTAATAGTAGTAGATGCAGACAAGAGTTGGTCTACTAATCTTGGACGTGATGCCTATATAATGATCATTGCCTGGATATCGCCATAATTATTTTAGGTTCTGTCAATTGCCCAATGGTAATTTGTTTACCCACCATTTGCTATTTTTCTCGAGAGAAGCCACTAGTGAAACCTACGGCCCCCGGGTCTTCTTTCTCATATATTTGCCTTTGCGATCTACTTTTCTCTTGCATTTATTTTCAGATCTACTAAACCAAAAACTCAAAAATACCTTGCTGCAATTTATATTTATTTATTTTATTTGGCATTCGATCTATCAATCTACTACAATTTTATCTCACGTCCGTTTGCCTATCTTGAGGCACCGTACCCCGAAAGGGATTGACAACCCCTTTAACACGTCGGGTTGCAAGGATTTGTTATCTGTGTGCAGGTGCTGTTTATGTTGTGTTGCTTGGTTCTCCTACTGGTTCGATAACCTTGGTTTCATATTTGATGGAAATACATACCGCCGCTTTGCTGCATCATCCCTTCCTCTATGGGGAAATACCGATGTAGCTTCAAGCGACATCAACACTCAACTCTCTGTCATAGATTTGGATTTGGTGGAAAGATGATTTGAGAGGAAAGCAACTTGGGGAAGGCTAGAGATCAAGATTCTTGTGGTTGGATTGGAATATCTTGGTCTCAACACATGAGTAGGTGCTTCTCTCTCAGAAAATGAATGGTGGAAGTGTAGGCATGTTTCGATGGATCTCTCCACGAATGGAGGATGGGTGGACGGGTATATATAGCCTCCACACAAAAACTAGCTGTTACGCACAATTTACCAAACTCAGTGAGACAGAATCATGAAACTCGGTCAGACCGATTTAGTTCAAAATGTGAACGTTAGGATTTTCGTCGGACCGACATGATCAACTCGGTGGGACCGATGTGCTAGGGTTAGGGTAAAACCTTAACTTGGTTTGACCGATTACACAAACTTGGTGGGATCGATTCTGGTAATAAGCAAAACAGTGAGTTGGCCAAGCAAACTTGGTGGGACCGATTGCATATCTCGGTGAGACCAAAATTATTGCAACAGGTAACAGAGAGTTTGCAAGCCCATCTCGGTGAGACCGAGGTCCCATCGGAGAGATTGAACTGATTAGGGTTTCTGGCAGTGGCTGTGTCAAGTGAACTCAGTGGGGCCTGATATATCAAATCGGTGGGGCCAAGTTTGACTTTTGGTTTGGGACATATGTGGATATGAGAAAGTGGTTGAGGGCTTTGGATCATATCACTAAGCACTTTGATCAAGCAAGCCATTAAGCAACACTGATGTCTACTACACAACCTTCTTCTTCTAGACGTTGTTGGGCCTCCAAGTGCAGAGGTTTGTAGGACAGTAGCAAATTTCCCTCAAGTGGATGACCTAAGGTTTATCAATCCGTGGGAGGCGTAGGATGAAGATGGTCTCTCTCAAGCAACCCTGCAACCAAATAACAAAGAGTGTCTTGTGTCCTCAACACACCCAATACAATGGTAAATTGTATAGGTGCACTAGTTCGGCGAAAAGATGGTGATACAAGTGGTATATGGATAGTAGATAAAGGTATTTGTAATCTGAAATTATAAAAACAGCAAGGTAACAAGTGATAAAAGTGAGCGTAAACGGTATTGCAATGCTAGGAAACAAGTCCTAGGGTTCATACTTTCACTAGTGCAAGTCCTCTCAACAATACTAACATAATTGGATCACATAACTATCCCTCAACATGCAACAAAGATTCACTCCAAAGTCACTAATAGCGGAGAATGAACAAAGACATTATGGTAGGGTACGAAACCACCTCAAAGTTATTCTTTCCAATCAATCCGTTGGGCTATTCCTATAAGTGTCACAAACAGCCCTAGAGTTCGTACTAGAATAACACCTTAAGACACAAATCAACCAAAACCCTAATGTCACCTAGATACTCCAATGTCACCTCAAGTATCTGTGGGTATGATTATACGATATACATCACACAATCTCAGATTCATCTATTCAACCAACACAAAGGACCTCAAAGAGTGCCCCAAAGTTCTACCGGAGAATCACGACGAAAACGTGTGCCAACCCCTATGCATAGGTTCATGGGCGGAACCCGCAAGTTGGTCACCAAAACATACATCAAGTGAATCACGTGATATCCCATTATCACCACAGATATCCACGGCAAGACATACATCAAGTGTTCTCAAATTTTTAAAGACTCAATCCGATAAGATTACTTCAAAGTGGAAACTCAATTCATTACAAGAGAGAAGAGGGGGGGAGAAAACATCATAGGATCCAACTATAATAGCAAAGCTCGCGATACATCAAGATTGTATCACCTCAAGAACACGAGAGAGAGAGAGAGAGATCAAACGCATAGCTATTGGTACATACCCTCAGCCCCGAGGGAGAACTACTCCCTCCTCGTCATGGAGAGCACTGGGATGATGAAGATGGCCACCGGAGAAGGATTGCCCCCTCCGGCAGAGTGCTGGAACGGGTCTAGATTGGTTTTCGGTGGCTACGGAGGCTTCTGGCGGCGGAACTCCCGATCTATTATGTTCTCTGGAAGTTTTAGGGTATATGGAGTTATATAGGCAGAAGAAGCACGTCAGGGGAGCCACGAGGGCCCCACGAGGCAGGGGGCGCGCGCCCCTACCCTCGTGAGCTCCTCCTTCCTTCCTTGACATGGGGTCCAAGTCCATCGGGTGGCTTTCATTCCAAAAATAACTTCTCTAGTTGATTTCGTTCCGTTTCGACTCTGTCTGATATTCCTTTTCTTCAAAACACTGAAATAGGCATAAAACAGCAAATTTGGGCTGGGCCTCCGGTTAATAGGTTAGTCCCGAAAGTAATATAAAAGTGGATAATAAAGCCCAATAATGCCCAAAATAGTAGATAATATAGCATGGAACAATCAAGAATTGTAGATACGTTGGAGACGTATCAAGCATCCCCAAGCTTAATTCCTGCTCGTCCTCGAGTAGGTAAATGATAAAAAAGATAATTTTTGATGTGGAATGCTAGTTGGCATAATTTCAATGTAATTCTTCCTACTTGTGATATGAATATTCAGATCCGAAAGATTCAAGAAAAAAGTTCATTTTGACATAAAAATAATAATACTTCAAGCATACTAACAAAGCAATCATGTCTTCTCAAAATAACATGGCTAAAGTAAGTTCATCCCTACAAAATCATATAGTCTGGCTATGCTCTATCTTCACCACACAAAATATTTAAATCATGCACAACCCCGATGACAAGCCAAGCAATTGTTTCATACTTTTGATGTTCTCAAACTTTTTCAATCTTCACGCAATACATGAGCGTGAGCCATGGATATAGCACTATAGGTGGAATAGAGTGGTGGTTGTGGAGAAGACAAAAAGGGGGAAGATAGTCTCACATCAACTAGGCATATCAACGGGCTATGGAGATGCCCATTAATAGATATCAATGTCAGTGAGTAGGGATTGCCATCCAACGGATGCACTAGAGCTATAAATTTATGAAAGCTCAAAAGAAACTAAGTGGGTGTGCATCCAACTTGCTTGCTCACGAAGACCTAGGGCATTTTGAGGAAGCCCATCATTGGAATATACAAGCCAAGTTCTATAATGAAAGATTCCCACTAGTATATGAAAGTGACAACATAGGAGACTCTCTATCATGAAGATCATGGTGCTACTTTGAAGCACAAGTGTGGTAAAAGGATAGTAGCATTGCCCCTTCTCTCTTTTTCTCTCTTTTTTTATTTTTTATTTGGGCCTTCTCTTTTTTTATGGCCTCTTTTCTTTTTTTTATTTGGGCTTCTTTGGCCTCTTTTATTTATTTATTTATTTTCGTCCGGAGTCTCATCCTGACTTGTGGGGGAATCATAGTCTCCATCATCCTTTCCTCACTGGGACAATGCTCTAATAATGATGATCATCACACTTCTATTTTCTTACAACTCAAGAATTACAACTCGATACTTAGAACAAGATATGACTCTATATGAATGCCTCCGGCGGTGTACTGGGACGTGCAATGATGCATGAGTGACATGTATGAAAGAATTATGAACGGTGGATTTACCACAAATACGATGTCAACTACATGATCATGCAAAGCAGTATGACAATGATGGAGCGTGTCATAATAAACGGAATGGTGGAAAGTTGCATGGCAATATATCTCAGAATGGCTATGGAAATGCCATAATAGGTAGGAATGGTGGCTGTTTTGAGGAAGGTATATGGTGGGTGTATGATACCGATGAAAGGTGCGCGGTATTAGAGAGGCTAGCAAAGGTGGAAGGGTGAGAGTGCGTATAATCCATGGACTCAACATTAGTCGTAAAGAACTCATATACTTATTGCAAAAATCTACAAGTTATCAAAGCAAAGTATTACGCGCATGCTCCTAGGGGGATAGATTGGTAGGAAAAGACCATCGCTCGTCCCCGATCGCCACTCATAAGGAAGACAATCAATAAATAAATCATGCTCCGACTTCATCACATAACGGTTCACCATACGTGCATGCTACGGGAATCACAAAATTCAACACAAGTATTTCTCAAATTCATAACCACTCAACTAGCATGACTCTAATATCACCATCTCCATATCTCAAAACAATTATCAAGTATCAAACTTCTCATAGTATTCAATACTCTATATGAAAGTTTTTACTATTCTTGGATGCCTAGCATATTAGGATTATTTAAGCAAATTACCATGCTATTTAAAACTCTCAAAATTATATAAGTGAATCATGAGAGTTCATCTATTTCTATAATACCACCACCATGCTCTAAAAAGATATAAGTGAAGCATTAGAGCAAACGACAAACTACTCCAAAAGATATAAGTGAAGATCAATGAGTAGTCGAATAATTATGCAACTATGTGAAGACACTCTAATATTTAATAATTTCAGATCTTGTTATTCTATTCAAACAGCAATCAAAGCAAAATAAAATGGCATTCTAAGAATGGCAAACATCATGTGAATAAGCAAAAACTTAGGATCAACTGAAACTAACTGATAGTTGTTGAAGAAGAAAGGTGGGATGCCAACCGGGGCATCCCCAAGCTTAGACGCTTGAGACTTCTCGAAATATTATCTTGGGCTGCCTTGGGCACCCTCAAGCTTGAGCTTCCATGTCTCCTTAATTCCTCCCATATCACGGTCTCCCTAAATCTCGAAAGCTTCATCCACACAAAACTCAACAAGGACTCGTGAGATAAGTTAGTATAAACCATTGCCAAAACCTTATCATACTCTACTGTATAAAATCACTAAAACTATTATTTAACATTGCATACTAAATGCCTCTGCATATTTAATATTCCTATCTCAAATAGAATCATTAAAGAAGCAAACATATGCAAACAATGCAAACATAACATCAATCTGCCTAAACAGGATAGTCTGTAAAGAATGCTGCAACATCCATACTTCCCCAGCTCCAAAAATTATGAAATAAAATTCCCACTGTAGTAAATTTATCATAGCTTCATATTCAAAATGTTTCAACATTTTATCACATTCTGACTTTTCTAGGGAATTATTGCAACAGCGGTAAACTTTCTGTTTTCAAACAGCAACATGTGGAATTATAAAATAGGCATAGTAAAGGCTATCAATGCCACTTTTATTGAAATAAAAGTGGAAAAACATTGTTCTAAATAACAGCAAGCAAATCCTAACAAAATAAATTGATGCTCCAAGCAAAACACATATCATGTGGCGAATAAAAATATAGCTCCAAGTAAAGTTACCGATGAACGAAGACGAAAGAGGGGATGCCTTCCGGGGCATCCCCAAGCTTAGTCTCTTGGCTATCCTTGAATATTACCTTGGGGTGCCTTGGGAATCCCAAAGCTTAGTCTCTTGCCACTCCTTATTCCATAGTCCATCGAATCTTTACCCAAAACTTGAAAATTTCACAACACAAAACTTAACAGAAAACTCGTAAGCTCCGTTAGCGAAAGAAAGTAAATCACCACTTCAAGGTACTGTAATGAAATCATTCTTTATTTATATTGGTGTTAAACCTACTGTATTCCAACTTCTCTATGGTTTATAAACTCTTTTACTAGCCATAGATTCATCAAAATAAGTAAACAACACATGAAAAACAGAATCTGTCAAAAACAGAACAGTCTGTAGTAATCTGGATCAAACGTATACTTCCAGAACTCATAAAATTCTCAAATAAATTTCTGAACCTGGGGAATTTATCTATTAATAATCTGCAAAAAGAATTAACTAAATATCACTCTCCAAATAAAAATGGAAGCAATTCTCGTGAGCGCTAAAGTTTCTGTTTTTGACAGCATGATCAACAAGACTTTCCCCATGTCTTCCCAAAGGTTCTACTTGGCACAAACACTAATTAAAAACATAAAACCACATATAAACATAGGCTAGATGAATTATTCATTACTAAACAGGAACAAAAAGCAAGGAACAAAAATAAAATTGGGTTGCCTCCCAACAAGCGCTATCATTTAACGCCCCTAGCTAGGCATGATGGTTTCAATGATGCTCATATAAAGGATAAGAATTGAAACATAAAGAGAGCATCATGAAGAATATTACTAGCACATTTAAGCCTAACCCTCTTCCTATGCATAGGGATTTTGTGAGCAAACAACTTATGGAAACAATAATCAATTAGCATAGGAAGGTAAAGCAAGCAAAACTTCAAGATTTTCAGCACATAGAGAGGAAACTTGATATTATTGCAATTCCTACAAGCATAAGTTCCTCCCTCATAATAATTTTCAGTAGCATCATGAATGAATTAAACAATATAACCAGCACTTAAAGCATTCTTTTCATGATCTACAAGCATAGAAAATTTACTACTCTCCACACAAGCAAAATTCTTCTCAATCGGAATAATAGTGGGAGCAAACTCAACAAAGTAACTATCATGGGATTGAAAATTGAAAAAAACATGACAAGTTTCATTGTTATCATTATTCTTTAAAGCATACGTGTCATCACAATAATCATCATAGATAGGAGGCATGCTTTCATCATAATAAATTTGCTCATCAAAACTTGGGGGACAAAAAATAGCATCTTCATCAAACATAGCTTCCCCAAGCTTGTGGCTTTGCATATCATTAGCATCATGGATATTCAAGGAATTCATACTAACAACACTGCAATCATGCTCATCATTCAAATATTTAGTGCCAAACATTTTATAGATTTCTTCTTCTAGTACTTGAGCACAATTATCCTTTCCATCATACTCACGAAAGATATTAAAAAGGTGAAGCGTATGAGATAAATTCAATTCCATTTTTTATAGTTTTCTTTTATAAACTAAACTAGTGATAAAACAAGAAACTAAAAGACTCGATTGCAAGATCTAAAGATATACCTTCAAGCATTCACCTCCCCGGCAACGGCGCCAGAAAAGAGCTTGATGTCTACTACACAACCTTCTTCTTGTAGACGTTGTTAGGCCTCCAAGTGCAGAGGTTTGTAGGACAGTAGCAAATTTCCATCAAGTGGATGACCTAAGGTATATCAATCCGTGGGAGGCGTAGGATGAAGATGGTCTCTCTCAAGCAACCCCGCAACCAAATAACAAAGAGTCTCTTGTGTCCCCAACACACCCAATACAATGGTAAATTGTATAGGTGCACTAGTTCGGCGAAGAGATGGTGATACAAGTGGTATATGGATAGTAGATAAAGGTATTTGTAATCTGAAATTATAAAAACAGCAAGGTAACAAGTTATAAAAGTGAGCGTAAACGGTATTGCAATGCTAGGAAACAAGGCGTAGGGTTCATACTTTCACTAGTGCAAGTCCTCTCAACAATACTAAGATAATTGGATCACATAACTATCCCTCAACATGCAACAAAGAGTCACTCCAAAGTCACTAATAGCGGAGAACGAACGAAGAGATTATGGTAGGGTACGAAACCACCTCAAAGTTATTCTTTCCAATCAATCTGTTGGGCTATTCCTATAAGTGTCACAAACAGCCCTAGAGTTCGTACCAGAATAACACCTTAAGACACAAATCAACCAAAACCCTAATGTCACCTAGATACTCCAATGTCACCTCAAGTATCTGTGGGTATGATTATACGATATGCATCACACAATCTTAGATTCATCTATTTAACCAACACAAAGGACCTCAAAGAGTGCCCCAAAGTTCTACCGGAGAATCACGACGAAAACGTGTGCCAACCCCTATGCATAGGTTCATGGGCGAAACCCGCAAGTTGATCACCAAAACATACATCAAGTGAATCACGTGATATCCCATTGTCACCACAGATATCCACGACAAGACATACATCAAGTGTTCCCAAATCTTTAAAGACTCAATCCGATAAGATACTTCAAAGGGGAAACTCAGTTCATTACAAGAGAGAAGAGGGGGGAGAAAACATCATAGGATCCAACTATAATAGCAAAGCTCGTGATACATCAAGATCGTATCACTTCAAGAACACGAGAGAGAGATCAAACACATAGCTACTGGTACATACCCTCAGCCCCGAGGGAGAACTACTCCCGCCTCGTCATGGAGAGCACCGGGATGATGAAGATGGCCACCACAGAAGGATTGCCCCCTCCAGCAGAGTGCCGGAACGGGTCTAGATTGGTTTTTGGTGGCTACGGAGGCTTCTGGCGGCGGAACTCCCGATCTATTATGTTCTCTGGAAATTTTACGGTATATGGAGTTATATAGGCAGAAGAAGCACGTCAGGGGAGCCACGAGGGCCCCACGAGGCAGGGGGCGCGCCCCAGGGGGGTGGGCGCGCCCCTACCCTCGTGAGCTCCTCCTTCCTTCCTTGACGTGGGGTCCAAGTCCATCGGGTGGATTTCATTCCAAAAATTAACTTCTCTAGTTGATTTCGTTTTGTTTTGACTCCGTCTGATATTCCTTTTCTTCAAAACACTGAAATAGGCATAAAACAGCAAATCTGGGCTGGGCCTCCGGTTAATAGGTTAGTCCCGAAAGTAATATAAAAGTGGATAATAAAGCCCAATGATGCCCAAAACAGTAGATAATATAGCATGGAGCAATCAAAAATTATAGATACGTTGGAGACGTATCAAACACCTCATCCCCTTTTAATAGTATTGGCTTTCCTATGGACTCAATGTGATCTTGGATCACTAAAATGAAAATGTAGAGTCTTGAGCTTTTGCCAATCCTTGTCCTTAGCTTCTTGAAGGGGTTCCACATCTTCTTGTCCACGCCACTCCACTGTTGAACTCATCTGAAATATAATAGATAAAGGTATTAGTCCAACAAGAGATATGTTGGCATTAATTACCAAAATTACACAGGGAGCACTTGTGCTTTCAATCTCCCTTTTTTGGTAATTGATGACAACATACATACCAGCTTTAGATAAAGATATGAAGAATAAAAAGTAAAGCTTTGGAAAGACATGTAACCTGCATAGGCCCCCCCTGCATGTATGCAATCATGTAAATATGAAATGTAAGATAATGTGAATGCATAAGCATGACCGAGCAAGCAATGAGTTACAAGTATATTGGCTATATGCATCAGAGCAAATGGCGTGGATATAATAAGTGTACCTTCATGTTCATGAGTCCTTCTTGCAAACAATATGTATATCAGCAAGAGATCATCATGGACATGAGTGTGATGCATATACTTACCTTGTGGTCTTGAGGTAGCTTTGGAAGAGATGAACCTGAGTAAACGAGGTTAGATAACACAAAAACATCTAATGAACAGAGCAAGCAGTAAACCACAAGAGTACCAAGATTGGGATGACATGTAGTGAGTGAGTACTTAGTACTCTATTTAAGTATAGACATGTCCCCAAAAGGTAAAGATATGCAATGAAACCGAGGATCTCCTTCCCTTATATGTCTTTCTCCCGGTGAATCTTATATGGATAATGGGAGAAGATAGGGAAAAGAAAATCAGAGCAAAATAGAAAAATTGGAACAACACAGTCCTAACACATACTAACATGTCTTTTCCCCTCTTAAAGACATGTGACTTCTCTCCTCTTGACTACCAAGCATCTGGGCTCTCTCTCCCTTTGATGTGATTAAGCTTTGATGTGATCTCCCTCTCCCCCTTTGACATCAATTTCCAAGAAGGGGTCTTCTATTGTGTGAGTCGAATAGGTTTGGTCCTTGAGTCACATGGCAAAGCAGCATATAGAATGTGATGCAGGTAGAGGACAAGAATCATTGAGTGGAGCTGGAACAAATATGTAGGATACAAATGGAAAAGTGTTTTCTCGGTGTTGAATTTGGTTTCTCGAGTTGTTTGCTTCGGTGGCACAGAGTTGTTTTGGTTTGGCCGTGAAGAACAAATCGGTGAGCCGATTTCCACAGAGAGAGAAAACAGGTGTCATCTTAGCTCACTAGGCAAATAAGACCTCGCAAAGATTTGCAAGGAATTAACTGAAGGATTTGCAATGAATTGGATGCAGGGAATGCAGAACATAACAGAGAGCATAAAGAAATCTAGATGAAGTTTTTTTTGATGAAAGAGAAAAAGGGAAACAAACATGCAAGAGCACATAAAAACACTGGAGAACTTCATCTAGAGTTGGTCGGCGACAAAGTCACTTATGTTAGAGTATTTTGACTGAGGAGTCAAGTGAGAACACTTGATAGTAGGTCATACTCGTCGTGTAAGCTCAAAATGGGGTTGCCATTTTTCGTTTAAGCATTTTGATGTATTCACATCTTGTTGAGCTACTTTGACCCATGACTTGGGGTAAAGCTTCTCCAAGATGGAATGACATACCTTGGGTGGTGGTGTTGAACTTGATCGTGTAGTTGAACTTGTGTAGGATGATCAAGGTTGATGTAGCTCATCAATGGTTGGGAGCACCGCTTGTAGTTTGAGTTCATCTACCTACATGGGTTAGTCTAGCAAGGAATAGCTCTTGTGTATCCGAAGTGACAATCATGAAATTTGATACCAAATGAAATTTGTCAAAGGATATTTTGAAAGGTTTCATGCTTCCTTGTCTCCAACCACCATATTGTAGAGACTTGGAGATGTAGAGATTGCTCAAGGTGTGAGTGAGTTGCAATCTCATGAATTTGAGCTCATCCAAGTACCTACAAGGGTTAGATAGCATGAAAGGGTACAAGTGTAGATCCAAGACATATGATCATCATCATAAGAGAAATATCAAGGATTAGTCAAAAGCTCATGCCTTGCATGTATCCAAATGGAGTTTCTACTCCAAGTTTGAAGCATCAATGATGTTTAATTCGCCTCTCAAATGGAAAAATACTTTCTCATCAAGTGGTTTGGTTAAAATATCCACCAATTGCTTATCGGTACGAACATGCTTAAGATCAATGTCCCCTTTAGCAACATGATCTCGAATGAAATGATGACGAACTTCAATATTCTTAGTTCGAGAATGTTGCACGGGATTATGAGCAATATTAATAGCACTTTCATTGTCGCAAAGCAATGAAACATGTTTCACATAGATCCTATAATGTTTAAGAGTTTGGGTCATCCAAAGTAATTGAGCACAACATGAACCGGCGGCAATGTATTCCGCTTCGGTGGTAGATAAGGATACCGAGTTTTGTTTCTTGGAGGACCAAGACACAAGAGATCTACCAAGAAATTGGCACGTACCCAAAGTGGACTTTCTATCAACCTTGTCTCCAGCATAATTCGAGTCTCAATAGCCAACGAGATCAAAAGAAGACTTCTTAGGATACCAAATGCCAAAATTTGGTGTATGAATTAAGTATCTCACTATCCTTTTCACAGCCTTAAGTTGACATTCTTTGGGGCCGCTTGATATCGTGCACACATGCACACACTTAGCATAATATCGGGACGGGAGGCACATAGATATAACAATGAACCAATCATAGAGAGATAAACCTTTTGGTCAACTAGTTTGCCATCCTTAGTCAAGTCAAGATGTCCACTAGTAGGCATGGGTGTATTCATACCTTTGCATTCTTGCATGTTGAACTTCTTGAATAAGTCCTTGGTATACTTTCTTTGGGAAACAAAGGTACCCTCCTTAATTTGCTTGATTTGCAAACTAAGAAAGAACTTGAGTTCACTCATCATAGACATCTCAAACTTCTCTGACATTAGCTTTCCAAACTCTTCACTAAAATGAGGGTTAGTTGATCCAAATATGATATCATCAACATAAATTTGGCACAAAAATAATTCACCATTAACCCTTTTTGTAAAAAGAGTGGAATCAATTTTTCCAATCTCAAAACCTTTTTCAATAAGGAACTTGGTCAAGCATTTATACCACGCTCTAGGAGATTGTTTAAGACCATAAAGAGCTTTGTGAAGTTTGTAAACATGGTCGGGTTTCTTAGGATTAACAAAGCCAGGAGGTTGTTTAACATAAACTTCCTCCTCAATTTCACCATTTGGAAAAGCACTTTTAATGTCCATTTGGTACAAGGTAATGTCATGGTGATTAGCATAGGCAAATAAGATGCGGATGGACTCAAGTCTAGCAACGGGGGCATATGTATCACCATAGTCCATACCTTCAACTTGAGTGTAGCCTTGGGCGACGAGATGTGCTTTGTTGTGAACGACTTGTCCATCTTCGTCTTGCTTGTTGCAAAACACCCATTTTGTACCGATGATGTTGTGGTTGTTGTTGGGCTTCTCAACCAATGACCACACTTGGTTCCTCTCAAAGTTGTGTAGCTCTTCATGCATGGCATTTATCCAATCCGGATCTTCTAATGATTCTTCAACCTTCATAGGTTCAATGCTAGAGATGAATGAATATTGTTCACAAAAATTAGCCAAATGAGTTTTAGAGCGAGTGATTCTCCTGGTTTGGATATCATTGAAGATTTGTTTGACGGGATGGTCTCTTGTAACTCTTGCTCTAACTCGTGAGAGCTTTTGTTTCGGTCGGGGTGGAACATCTTCTTCATCATCTTGTTCTTCCTCTTGGCCTTCTTCGTTGTTGACGTTGCCGTTCTCTTGTCGAGGTGGAGAAGGAGGTTGATGAGGTTCATCTTGGTGTACTTCCTCGTTTTCTTCATCTTGGTGTGTCCCACTTGTGGATGCTTTTGTGTCAACTCTTGGTTCACCTTGTCGTGAGGTGGAAGCTTCCACTTGGACGGACGAGGTACTCTCCTTCACCTCCATTGGACGAATCTTGCCAATAGACAAGTCTTGGATTGCTTCCGAAGGGTCTTTGTCTCCTACATCAATTGGTAATTGATCTACTTGCGGGCTGTGCTACCTCTTGAGCACTTAGTTGGTTTTCCCTTGAAGAGGAAAGGGTGATGCAGTAAAGTAGCATAAGTATTTCCCTCAGTTATTGAGAACCAAGGTATCAATCCAATAGGAGATAACGCTCGAGTCCCACGCACCTACACAAACAAATAAGAACCTCGCAACCAACGCGATAAAGGGGTTGTCAATCCCTTCGCGGTCACTTACGAGAGTGAGATCTGAGAGATATGATAAGATAATGTTTTTGGTATTTTTATGATAAAGAGAAATAAAGATGCAAAGTAAAATAAATGGCAATAGAAATAGCTAAGTGTTGGAAGATTAATATGATGGAAGATAGACCAGGGGGCCATAGGTTTCACTAGTGGCTTCTCTCAAGAGCATAAGTATTACAGTGGGTAAACAAATTACTGTCGAGCAATTGTTAGAATTGAGCATAGTTATGAGAATATCTAGGTATGATCATGTATATAGGCATTGCATCCGTGACAAGTAGATCGAAACGATTCTGCATCTACTACTATTACTCCACACATCGACCGCTATCCAGCATGCTTCTAGACTATTAAGTTCATGAGAACAGAGTAATGCTTTAAGTAAGATGACATGATGTAGAGGGATAAACCCATGAAATATGATATAAACCCCATCCTTTTATCCTCGATGGCAACAAAACAATATGTGCCTTGTTGCCCCTACTGTCACTGGGAAAGGACACCGCAAGATCGAACCCAAAGCTAAGCACTTCTCCCATTGCAAGAAAGATCAATCTAGTAGGCCAAACCAAACTGATAATTTGAAGAGACTTGCAAAGATAAACCAATCATACATAAAAGAATTCAGAGGAGATTCAAATATTGTTCATAGATAAACTTGATCATAAACCCACAATTCATCGGATCTCGACAAACACACCGCAAAAGAATATTATATCGAATAGATATCCAAGAAGATCGAGGAGAACTTTGTATTGAGATTCAAAGAGAGAGAAGAAGCCATCTAGCTAATAACTATGGACCCGAAGGTCTGAAGTAAACTACTCACACATCACCGGAGAGGCCATGGAGTTGATGTAGAGGCCCTCAGTGATCAATGCCCCCTCCGGCGAAGCTCTGGAAAAGGCCCCAAGATGGGATCTCTCGGGTACAGAAGGTTGTGGTGGTGGAATTAGGTTTTCGTGGTGCTCCTGGATGTTTGGGGGTATGTGGATATATATAGGAGGAAGAAGTAGGTCAGTGGAGCAATGAGGCGCCCACGAGGGTGGAGGGCGTGCCCAGGGGGGTAGGCACGCCCCCTGCCTCGTGGACTCCTCGATTATTTCTTGACGCCCACTCCAAGTCTCCTGGATCACGTTCGTTGAGAAAATCACGTTCCCGAAGGTTTCATTCCGTTTGGACTCCGTTTGATATTCCTTTTCTACGAAACACTGAAATAGGCAAAAAAACAGCAATTTGGGCTGGGCCTCCGATTAATAGGTTAGTCCCAAAAATGATATAGAAGTGTAAAATAAAGCCCATTAACATCCAAAATAGATAATACAATAGCATGGAGCAATCAAAAATTATAGATCCGTTGGAGACGTACCAAGCATCCCCAAGCTTAATTCCTGCTCGTCCTCGAGTAGGTAAATCATAAAGGAGAATTTTTGATGTGGAATGCTTTCTAACATATTTCTCAGTGTAATTTTTTCTTTATTGTGGCATGAATGTTCAGATCCAATAGATTCAAGATAAAAGTTTAATATTGACATAAAAATAGTAATACTTCAAGCATACTAACTAAGCAATTATGTCTTCTCAAATTAACATGGCCAAAGAAAGTTATCCATACAAGATCATATAGTCTGGCTATGCTCCAGCTTCACCACACAAAATATTTAAATCATGCACAACCCCGATGACAAGCCAAGCAATTGTTTCATACTTTTGATGTTCTCAAACTTTTTCAATCTTCACGCAATACATGAGCGTGAGCCATGGATATAACACTATATGTGGAATAGAATGGTGGTTGTGGAGAAGACAAAAAGGGAGAAGATAGTCTCGCATCAACTAGGCGTATCAGCGGGCTATGGAGATGCCCATTAATAGATATCAATGTGAGCGAGTAGGGATTGCCATCCAACGGATGCACTAGAGCTATAAGTATATGAAAGCTCAACAAAAGGAACTAAGTGGGTGTGCATCCAACTCGCTTGCTCATGAAGACCTAGGGCATTTTGAGGAAGCCCGTCATTGGAATATACAAGCCAAGTTCTATAATGAAAAATTCCCACTATTATATGAAAGTGATATCATAGGAGACTCTCTATCATGAAGATCATGGTGCTACTTTGAAGCACAAGTGTGGAAAAGGATAGTAGCATTGCCCTTCTCTCTTTTTCTCTCACATTTTTTTATTTGGGCCTTCTTTCTTTTTCTTTTGGCCTCTTTTTTTCTATTTTTCCGTACGGAGTCTCATCCCAACTTGTGGGGGAATCATAGTTTCCATCATCCTTTCCTCACTTGGGACAATGCTCTAATAATGATGATCATTGTCGGCGTTCTGGGAACGGGGGTCCCCAGACTTGCCTGCCTGCGGCCCGCGGCGTGGCTCAAAAGGGGGCCCAGCGCGGCCCATCTTCATCAACATAGACCCAAGACCCTCGCGAGGGGCCAAGCCTCGCGGGGTGGACGACACGGAGCTTCCTTAGGCACGGCCTCATCAGGCTGGCTTGCAAGGAGGCAGAGAGATCAAGGTGGGGTACCTCACGAGGTGCCCGTGACGCAAGCCATGACGACCAAAGGCGCCAGGCGGGCGCCAGCCGTGCATTGTCCTCCTTTCCTCTTTGGTGCAAAGGGAGCAAGCGCGGGCGAGAGCATCAAGCAAAGGCACCTGTTTCGGTGCAACGAGACCAAGACCAGTCCAACGGCAGGGAGGAAGTCATTGTGGAGCCCAAGCCAGCGTCACCACCAGAGCCTTTGTTTGGCAAGGACCAACTTTAGTCAGGATAAGTGTACCAGATGTTCCTCTTCAAAATGGCCAATTGTTGGCGCCCTTACCGCTCAATATTTGGGAAGAGGCCCAGGGCCTTTGCCTATAAATAGGACTAGCCACCCACAGGGTAGAAGGGATCGGAGATCGGATCGAAATCAGAGAGAGAATCGAGAAGAGAGAGAGAGAGAAGGGTGATTGAACTCCTCCGAGCAGTTCATCGCCCCAGCCAAGAACAGACCCTCGCGAGGCTGTTCTTCCTTGTATTTCTCATCATCATCAGCCCAAGAGGCAATCCACCACACCACGCACTGGAGTAGGGTATTACACCACAACGGTGGCCCGAACCAGTATAAACCCTGTGTCTCTTGTGCTGTTCTTTCCATAGCTTAGATCTTAGCGAGGCGGAGGGGTGCAGGTAGGTAGAAGGCGAAATCTCCGCGCACACCCCAGTGCTCGAACCTCAAAGGTCTGCCGGAACCCGAAATCCAACATTTGGCATGCCAGGTAGGGGTGCGCCAGAATTCGTCTTCCACCACCCCGTTCTCCTCCAACCATCGTGTCCATGTCTGACGCTCGTCGGGCCTGCGCCGAGCCCCGGGCCGCTCTCGCTTCCCGCGTCGCCCAGACGGCTCCTGTCGGCGGGCATCCTCGCCGTTCCCCATCACCTGCCATCAACGCCACCATCGGCCCGGCGGGGGACGAGCAGCAAGCGTCGTCTCAGCATCCGTCCGTGCGGCAAGACGGCCGCACTGCTACTCCCTCGCTCACCCCAGCTGGTTCTTCGTCCCACGCGCTCCGCGCACCCATGGAGGCTCGAGCTGCGCTCATCGCGGCAAACGAGCTCCTGCGCTACCGTTCCGTCGACGACGTCTACGAAGAATGGCTCGACCGCGTCGTCGAGCTCGTCCGCGCCGCAGGGGGCTCTCCTGCGCCGTCCGTTCCGCTGCACCGCACCCCGCCCCGCGCGGGCGGCGAAGCTTAGGGGACGCCCCAGCCGCCTCCTCCTCAAGAAGGCGCCATGGCTCCAAGGCGCGTGGCCCCTGGGCGGAACCCGCTCCGTCAGGTGCCAGCGTGGCAAGAGCAGAGCTGCCAAGAAGTCCCTCGCCCGCAAGAAGCTGCCCGAACGCTCCCTGCTCCAGCACGTCGCGACCATGTTCCTGCTCCCGCACGTCAAGACCCCGCGCTGCTCCCAGCTGCAGCGCGTGGGGACATGCAAGACCAAGCTCTCCGTCACCCAAGGCCTCCCATGGCCACAGCAGGCTGCCATGCCATCACCACCGAGCTACGCAGCATTGCGTGGCCCGGCAAGTTCAAGCCAGACCTGCCTCCTCGTTACGACGGCACGGCCGACCCTACGGAGTTCCTCCAACTCTATGAGCTGGGCATTGAAGCTGCCAACGGAGACGAGAAGGTCATGGTGAACTGGTTTCCCATGGCGCTCAAGGACGGGGCTCGCACCTGGCTCCTGAACCTGGCTCCAGGCACGATCTCCTCCTGGGACGAGATGCGCACCCGCTTCATCGCCAACTTCCAAGGTACTCGTGACCGTCCACCCGCCGTGAGCGACATGCGCCGCATCAAGCAACAACCCGGAGAGACCCTGCAGAAGTACATCCAGCGCTTCAACAACACATGCCTCAAGATTTCCAAGGTGACCGAGGAGGCCATCATCTCAGCCATCTCCGACGACGTGCGCGACGTCAAGATGAAGGAGGAGCTGGCGATGCATGAAGACCTATGCACTTCCTTGGAGTTGTTCAACTTGGCAACCAAGTGCGCCAGGGCTGAAGAAGGGCGTCTCTCCCTCCTCGAGCAGCCTGCCGCGAACCCAGAAGAGAAGAAGCCCAAGGCCAAGGATGTGAAGCGCAAGGGGGCTGCCATGCTCGCGGCAGAACCAGACACCAAGCGGGGCAGAGATCAGCCTGAATCTTCCAAGGGCAGTCGGTACTGTGTGTACTACGACCTCCACACCCACAACACCAACGAATGTCAAGAGCTCCGAGCCGTGCGAGAAGGAAGGATCGGTCATCGCCCCGACCACGGTGACCGGGGCTACGGTCGAGGAGGAGGAAGGAACGCAGGACGATGGGAAGACTGCTGCCCGCGCCAAGGGTGGCGCGACCGACCTCGCGAGGATCGCTGGCAAGACCCGCCTCGCGAGGGAGACTGGAGGGATCAGCCTCGCGAGGATCGCCCGCCAGGCAACGCAGGCCTCCCTCCGCTGTCGCCGCAGCGAAGGAGAAACGAGGACCGCCATCAGGACGAGGGGGCTGGGGGCTTCCAGGAGCCGCGCGCGATCGCCTGCATCCTGGGCGGGGCTCAAGCCCCAACCTCTCAACGCATCTTCAAGCAGTTCGCCCGCGAAGTGAATGCAGTCCTCCCCAAGCTTGAAGCCACGTGCCCTCTCAGGTGGTCGGCGTGCGCCATCATGTTCCGCTCAGTAGATCAGCTCAAGTGTGCGGCCACAGCCGGAGTCCTCCCGATGCTTTGTTCCCCAATCATCAGCAACGTGGTGGTCACCAGGACCCTAATCGATGGCGGGGCAGGGCTCAACATCCTGTCCGTGGAAACATTCAACAATCTCCAAGTGCCCTACAACCAGCTTCAGCCAACCAAGCCTTTCTCCGGAGTCACCGACGGCTCCACGGTCCCGATTGGGCAGGTCCACCTCCCTGTCACCTTCGGGGCACGCGACAACTACCGCACCGAGCTCATCGACTTCGACGTCGCTCACATTCGCCTGCCGTACAACGCCATCCTTGGGTACCCAGCGCTGGCCAAGTTCATGGCCGTAACTCACCACGGCTACAACGTCCTCAAGATGCCAGGAAGTGGCAGAGTCATCACGGTGCCCTGTGAACGCGGTGTGTTCCCTGGAACGAGCCTTTTAGGCCACATCGCTGGAAGACCCGGATCGCGGAAGCAGGAGGCTTCTCGAGACCGCCCCTAAGAAGAAGAAGACATCGTCCAGCCCAGCCCCTCAGGAGGCAGGCCCCTCAGGGCCCGCGTCTGCCCAGGGGAACCTCCTTCCATCGCATAGGAAAGCGCACCCGGCGCCCTCCTTAGGTAGGGCTCGGGGGCTCTCCCCTGGAGGGCCACCGACCTGGCTAAGGTCACGAGGGAGGCGCTTGGGCACCACATGGAGGTGTGTTTCGAAGCACGTTTCCCTCAAGAAGGAGTAAGGCAAGGAGGGCCAGACCCTCAGGAGTTCGTCAGCAAGGCCATTCAGGAGCTACAGGAGTCAAGAGTCATGAGAGGCGGTCGCCGCCTACCAGTTCTGGCTCCCCATCCAGGCGAGGATGGTGGGCTGCGCGTCTGCATCGACATACCAGGGCTCAATCGAGTCGCCTCTCTGGAGCGCCTCTGGCCCTCGCGAGTGGGGCGCTGCGAAGGTCCACCCCACAGCTACGTTCGCATGCCTTACGGCTTGCCGAACGCTGCTGCCACGTACCAGCGCCTCATGAGGGGCATCATGGAGGCTCAAGAGGCCAGGCGTTCCACAGCCCTGTCGGAGATGGAGATGGTTCGCGAGGAGCCACTAGCGCCTCCGGAGCCTCCCAAGGCCCCTGGGCCTGGGGGCTCGTGAGGATCGGCTTCCGCAGCCCACCGAGTCTGCTATGCCAACACTCCTTCGCCCTCAACATCATTAGGTGACATCTTTCAAGTTTCATTTCCAGCTGGGAGTGCCCCTAGGGCTGCATTATTCCCAGGCCGCGTGGGTCCGTC
This sequence comes from Triticum dicoccoides, assembly GCF_002162155.2. NCBI lineage: Eukaryota > Viridiplantae > Streptophyta > Magnoliopsida > Poales > Poaceae > Triticum > Triticum dicoccoides. The sequence continues at coordinate 168,368,761 of NC_041386.1, forward strand.
CCTGCGGCATGTATCCCTTTTATTTTATGTTGTTAGCTTACCTTGTTGGGGGCACCCCTCGGGCTGCATCATCCCCCAAGTCGCTCGGGCTAGACCCAACGGCATGTATCCCCTTTTGCGTTTATTTCCGGCTATGCGTTCGACCCACCATGCTTGATTATTTGATGCCTATCCACGGCACCTCTTCTTCTCCATGCCGACCACTTGCACGTTAAAGGGGGGGGGTACCTGAGCATCGCGACTCAGGGCTCTTACTGGCTCTCCAGCCCTCACCCTCTGGTCTTGTCCACGGCATCGCGACCTGGCATACCAGCGACGGCTGAGACCAGCTCGAGGGCCGGGACCCGAGGACGTAGAGTGCCGGCACCTAACCAAATTTGCAGGGACACATAACAAGATAAGGCCCAGTGCCAGGCGCAACCCGCCTAGAGGTAGGGCCCCGTGAGTCCCGCGCTGGCTCACGGGTGCCTAGATACACCTCGCCAGGCCCTACCGTGCCAGCCACGTGTCAGGGCGGGGCTGTACACGCCCTGGGGGCTCCTCCCGGAGGGGAGCCCCCTCCCACGTACTAGTGGAAGCACCATGCTCCATGCTGGCTGACGACACTGCCGAGGAGCGGCTATGCCCGTACACATACGAAAGAGCTATGCTCCGCGCTGGTGATAAACAACTGAGGGCGGCCCCCGGGCCGCATCAACCTCAGGGAGCCCAGAGCTCAGTGTCTAGCCTCATCGTAACGCCTCCCCTCGGGAGTGCCGCGCGAGGGGGCTGGGCATGGGGGCTGCGCCTGGGTCACGCCCAGATGCACGCCACCCAGCCAGGCCCCCGGGCCTGGTTCGTCGCGCGTCTCTCCTCGAGCGGAGCCAAGGTACGAAGGCCGTTTGAGCGTCAAGGGGGACTCCAGAGCATCGCGACTCAGGAGCCTAATTGGTCACGTAGCCCCTCACTCCTTAGTTCCGAAGGGCTAACGGCGGTTGAGGTATGTGCGCGGCCGGGCTCTGCAGACGTAGAACGGTAGATCCACCCACATCACACCTCCCTACTTGCTGTACGTGCGCCAAGGGGAACTCCTGAGCATCGCGACTCAAGAGCCTAACTTGTCACGTAGCCCCTCACTCCTTGGTCCCGTCCTGGTTTCCGGTCAGGGCTAACGGCGGCTGAGGTATGCGCGGGGCCGGGCTCTGCCGGCGTAGAACATAAGAAAGTAGGAAGGAAAAGCGTAAATTTCAAGGAATTCAAAAGCAAATATTATAGTCCACACTGTTATCTCAATGCCAAACGCAAGTTTAAACGCTTCCCCGAGGCATGATACATGTGCAGGAATTAAAGGCAGGACAGGAGCCACAACGGAGTCACTTGTCGGTGGTGGAGCAGCGCGGAGTGGGTTCGCCTCATGGAGCAGTAGGGTCGGCAGTGCCTTGCTTCGGCTTGGTGCTGAAGGCCTGGAACTTCCCCAGCAGAGCCTCCGCGCGACCCTTCACGGCCTCGGCAGCGGCAGCGGCACGCTCGCTTACTGGCTCCAGCAGGCTGTCGAGGTCGACGCCGGGATCGCGAAGGTAGATGTGGGTGAGGACCCGCGTCAGCGCTGCAGAAGACAGGACACGCGCCTCGGCCTCGGCCGTGGGGCCAAGGCCAAGGGCGACATCTTCAAGAGCGCGAACCAGGAAGGGAAGCAGCTTGGCGGGGCCGTCCTTGGTGCCAGCCAGCGGGCTCTCCAGGCCGCTGTCGTAAAGTGTCCTCAGCGAGGAGCGAGCCTTCGCCTCCATCTCCGCGAAGTCCACACGGTCCTCGGCAAGAACCTGGGCCTTGTCGTCCAGCTCGACCCTCCTCGCCCCCAACTCCTGCTCCAGCGCGCCTAGGCGGTCACGGCGCCTCCTAAGCTTGACCTCCCTCTCCTTGACGGCCGCCTCGCGAGCCTTCACCCTTCTTCCTGCTCTTGGCGAAGGCGGGCCTCTTTCGCGAGCTGGTCCTGCAGGCCTTGCAGCTCGTCCTCCAGCGCCTTGCAGCGGCCATGTACGTCGACCACCTCCCCCAGGGCTGTGTCACGAGCAGCCTTCACCTCAAGGATGGCCTGCCTCTCCTCATCGCAAGCCGTCGAGGCCTAGACCAGCACTGCCCGAATCAAAGCGTCGGAGCGAATCCATCCTGAAGCCGGCTCCAAGCGCCCGGCTACCAAGCGAGGGTCGGCGCCAAGAAGATCCTGCTGCAGCCGGTCCAGCTCAGCAGCAGCACGATCCAGAACGGCAGGAGGAGTCGGAGAAATAGCAGTCGGTGGAGTAGGAGGAGAAGGCGGCAGCGCGACCACAACATCCTGAGGCGAAGCCTACTGCGCCCCAACGGCTGTAGTGGCGGCAGCAGGCAAAGGCACCTCGGGAGTCACTTGGGCCATGGGGGCTGAGCTCGCCCCAGCCGGCTCAGCCAGGCCTCGCGAGGACGACCGGGCAGGAGAAGCCCGTGCGTCGCGGTCACCTTCCTTCGCGGGCAGAGGCGCTACCATGGATGGAACCTCAGGAGCTCCCTTCGGCTTCTTTGCTGCGGGCGCCAGCATGTCCAAAAGATGTGGACGTCAAGCCTCAACAGCAAAACAAGAAATAAAGACAAGAATCAAGCGCTTACGGGTCGTCGCCAGTGAGCTCCGGCAGCCTCCAGCCAAATTTGAAGCCTGAAAGCCGGCTGGAAGGGTCAACCTTGGGAAGCTCGGGAGCGGAAGGCGCGTCTGCGGTCCGCCTCGGGGCCGGGGCAGACCCGTAGGAGATCAGTCTGGTCCTGTCCTTCTTCGGGTTCGGGGGCAAGCTCCCGCCGCCCTGCTCGTCATCATCCTCGTCGTCATCGCTCGGAGAGAGGCGGAGAGCGCGGGACCTGCGCCGGGGGAGGGGAGCCCTCGACTCTCCGTCAGTCGCCTCGGAGTCAGGCCCTTTTTCCCGCTCCCCTCCTTCCCCCTCTTCGCTGGAGTCGTCGGAGGACACGTCCACCGATTCCCCGGGAGTTTCCATGGGCAAGGGCCCGTCCCCGTTGAAGACGGGCATGGACTCCACTACCTGCTCCCAGTCGTCGCGGAGGAACAAGGGCGTAGGAGCGCCCTCCAACCTCGCCACATCGCCCCCGACCAGAGATTGGAGGACCGCAGCCAGATTTTCGTCGGACAAGGCCGCGGGGCTCGGATGGGGCCTCCACATCGGAAGTGAGTACCGCCGAAGCGGAGCCAACTGGTGCTCCAGGAATTCCCTCAGCAGCGACGTGCCGGTCAGCTTCGCCGCCGCCATGTTGGCCGGCCTCAGATCCGCGTCCATCTTCTCCAACACCAGCTTCGCGCGGGGGTCCGTGAGCTCCGCTCGACCCCAATCGCTGGAGCTCGTGGGTTTCTCCGTGGGCAAGATCAGCCGAGGGTGGATGCGCCCAGCATCTGCCAAGACCCACTTGCTCCTGAAGCCCTCAATCCTTTTCTCGGGGTTTGAAATGGCAATGGCGCCACCGTACGCGATGAAGCTCGCGCACGCGGAAGCAGGACCGCGAGAGGTCCGGAGGTAGAAGTAGTGGCGCAGCAAGGCCACTGAGGGCTGCACCCCAACATGAGCCTCACAGTAATAGGCGAAGATTGCCTGGAGAAGGATGGAGTTGGGGTGGATATGCAAAGACTGTAGCTTATAATGGCGGAGGACAGAAAAGAAGAACTCCGAGAAGGGAGGCACCAGGCCAGCAGCAATGGCGCTTACAAAGAACGGATAGAAGGTGCTCCCTTGGCCCTCAGGGGTGGCGGAGCCGGCCTTGAACACCTTCGCCCCGTCGATGCCCTGCGCCGCCGCCATCCGGCGCAACCGGGCGAGGCTCGCCTCAGACACGTTCGGCGAGTCCAGGGCAGACGAGTACCAAGCTCCGGCCGGGGACTGACGAGGCGCCATGGCTTCCTAGGTCACGCGGTCGAAGTAGATCTGGAAATTTTGGAGGAAGGAAGGAGAGGCGCAAGAAAGGGGATCTCAGCAGCAACTGGAGAAAGCAAAAGGCAAAGCCTAGGCAGATGCCGCTCCCTTATCAACTCACGCAGTTGCTTAGGCGCCCATGTCCAATCAACTGCTACGCGGCGCCCAAGGCCGCAGGCTGTTAGGGCCCGTAGCGCTTCGCTCTTGCCCTTTCGCCTCCCTGCACGGCCAAGTCCGGGCGCGCCTTGGGCTCGGGGGCTACTGTCGGTGTTCTGGGAACGGAGGTCCCCAGACTTGCCTGCCTGCGGCCCGCGGTGTGGCTCAAAAGGGGCCCCACCGTGGCCCATCTTCATCAACACAGACCCAAGACCCTCGCGAGGGGCCAAGCCTCGCGGGGCGGACGACACGGAGCTTTCTCAGGCACGGCCTTATCAGGCTGGCTCGCGAGGAGGCGGAGAGATCAAGGCGGGGTACCTCACGAGGTGCCCGTGATGCAAGCCATGACGACCAAAGGCGCCAGGTGGGCGCCAGCCGCGCAGTGTCCTCCTTTCCTCTTTGGTGCAAAGGGAGCAAGCGCGGGTGAGAGCATCAAGCAAAGGCACCCGTTTCGGTGCAACGAGACCAAGACCAGTCCAACAGCAGGGAGGAAGTCATTGTGGAGCCCAAGCCAGCGTCACCACCAGAGCCTTTGGCAGGCGAGGACCAACTTTAGTCAGGATAAGTGTACCAGATGTTCCCCTTCAAAATGGCCAATTGTTGGCGCCCTTCCCGCTCAATATTTGGGAAGAGGCCTAGGGTCTTTGCCTATAAATAGGACTAGCCACCCATAGGGTAGAAGGGATCAGAGATCAGATCGAAATCAGAGAGAGAATCGAGAAGAGAGAGAGAGAGAGAAGGGTGATTGAACTCCTCCCAGCAGTTCATCGCCCTAGCCAAGAACAGACCCTCGCGAGGCTGTTCTTCCTTGTATTGCTCATCATCATCATCCCAAGAGGCAATCCACCACACCACACACTGGAGTAGGGTATTACACCACAACGGTGGCCCGAACCAGTATAAACCCTCTGTCTCTTGTGTTGTTCTTTCCATAGCTTAGATCTTAGCGAGGCGGACGGGTGCATGTAGGTAGAAGGCGAAATCTCCGCGCGCACCCCAGTGTTCGAACCTCAAGGGTCTGCCGGAACCCGAAATCCGACAATCATCACACTTTAATTTACTTACAACTCAAGAATTACAACTCAATACTTAGAACGAAATATGACTCTATGTGAATGCCTCCGGCAGTGTACCGGTATGTGCAATGATGCATGAGTGACATGTATGAAGAATTATGAACGGTGGCTTTGCCACAAATACGATGTCAACTACATGATCATGCAAGCAATATGACAATGATGAAGCGTTTCATAATAACGGAACAATGGAAAGTTGCATGGAAATATATCTCGGAATAGCTATGGAAATGCCATAATAATTAGGTATGGTGGCTGTTTTGAGGAAGGTATATGGTGGGTTTAAGGTACCGGCGAAAGTTGCGCGATACTAGAGAGGCTAGCAATGGTGGAAGGGTGAGAGTGCGTATAACCCATGGACTCAAGAACTCACATACGTATTGCAAAAATCTATTAGTTATCGAAACAAAGTATTATGCGCATGCTCCTAGGGGGATAGATTGGTAGGAAAAGACCATCGCTCATCCCCGACCTCCACTCATAAGGAAGACAATCAATAAATAAATCATGCTCCGGCTTCATCACATAACGGTTCACCATACGTGCATGCTACGGGAATCAGAAACTTCAACACAAGTATTTCTCAAATTCACAGCTACTCAATTAGCATGACTCTAATATCACCATCTCCATATCTCAAAACAATTATCAAGTATCAAAATTCTCATAGTATTCAATGCAATTTTATGAAAGTTTTTATATTATTCCGAAAAGCAAATTTCCATGTTGTTCTAAAGGACTCTCAAAATAATATAAGTGAAGCATGAGAGATCAATTATTTCTATAAAATAAAACCACCGCCATGCTCTAAAAGATATAAGTGAAGCACTAGAGCAAAAATTATATAGCTCAAAAGATATAAGTGAAGCACATCGAGTATTCTAATAAATTTCAAATCATGTGAGTCTCTCTCAAAAGGTGTGTACAGCAAGGATGATTGTGGTAAAATAAAAATCAAAGACTCAAATCATACAAGACGCTCCAAGCAAAACACATATCATGTGGTGAATAAAAATATAGCTCCAAGTAAAGTTACCGATAGACGAAGACGAAAGAGGGGATGCCTTCCGGGGCATCCCCAAGCTTAGGCTTTTTGGTGTCCTTGAATTTTACCTTGGGGGTGCCATGGGCATCCCCAAGCTTAGGCTCTTGCCACTCCTTGTTCCATAATCCATCAAATCTTTACCCAAAACTTGAAAACTTCACAACACAAAACTTAAATAGAAAATCTCGTGAGCTCCGTTAGCGAAAGAAAACAAAACACCACTTCAAGGTACTGTAATGAACTTATTCTTTATTTATATTGGTGTTAAACCTACTATATTCCAACTTCTCTATGGTTTATAAACTCTTTTACTAGCCATAGATTCATCAAAATAAGCAAACAACACACGAAAAACAGAATCTGTCAAAAACAGAACAGTCTGTAGTAATCTATACGTTTCGACCACTTATCGAACACCACAAAATCTAAAATAAATTTCTGGACGTGAGGAATTTATCTATTAATCATCTGCAAAAAGAATTAACTAAATATCACTCTCCAAATGAAAATGGCAGCAATTCTCGTGAGCGCTAAAGTTTCTGTTTTTTACAGCAAGATCAAAAAGACTTTCCCCAAGTCTTCCCAACGGTTCTACTTGGCACAAACACTAATTAAACACAAAAAACACACCCAAAACAGAGGCTATATAAATTATTTATTTAATAACAGCAAGGAAAAATATTGGGTTGTCTCCCAACAAGCACTTTTCTTATAGCTAGGCATAAGATTTTAACGATGCTCACATGAAAGACAAGAAGTGAAGCACAAAGAGAGCATCATAAAACACGTGACAAACACATCTAAGTCTAACATACTTCCTATGCATAGGCATCTTATAGGTAAACAAATTATCAAGGCAAGCAAAAACTATCATATGCAAGGAAGCGGAAAGAAACAATAGCAATCTCAATATAATGAGAGGTAATTTAGTAACATGAAAATTTGTACCACCACATTTTCCTCTCTCATAATAATTACATGTGGGATCATAAGCAAATTCAACAAAATAGCTATCACATAAAGTATTTTCAACACGAACCACATGCATGAAAAGTTGACACTCTTCCAAAATAGTGGGATTAACATTAACTAAAGTCATGACCTCTTCAAACCCACTTTTATCAAAAACTTCATAAGATTGAACATTATCCAAATATGTGGGATCTAAATTTGACACTCTTCCAAACCCACTTTCAGTATTATTGCAAACATTATTATCAATCTCATATTCATCATGGGGAGTAAATAAATTTTCAAGATCAAAAGAAGAATCATCCCAATCATGATCATTGCAACAAATAGTAGTCATAGCAAAACTAGCATCCCCAAGCTTAGGGTTTTGCATATTATAAGCACAATTGACATTAATAGAATTTATACTATCATCATTGCAATCATGCTTTCTATTCAAAGATCCATCGCGAATCACTCCATAAAGTACATCATCACAATTTTCAGATTCACGAATTGCAAGCAAAACTTCATAAAGATAATCCAATGCACAAAACTCACTAGCAATAGGTTTATCATTTTTGGATCTCTTAACAAGATTAGCAAGCGGATGAGGATCCATAGATCCTAGGTTCTCTGTTTAGTAATAAATAAACAACTTATTCCAACCAAACGAGCAAACGAGCCAAGTAAGACATCAAAGCAAAAGGAAAGACGAATAGAAGAAGGGCGAATAAAATGACAAGGGTGGAGTGGGGGAGAGGAAAACGAGAGGCAAATGGCAAATAATGTAATGCGAGGGATAAGAGTTTGTGATGGGTACTTGGTATGTCTTTACTTGTGCGTAGACTCCCCGGCAACGGCACCAGGAATGGCTCATTGTTGGGAGTCAAATCTTGACCTGACTTGGCGTGAATCTCCCCGGCAACGGCACCAGAAATCCTTCTTGCAACCTCTTGAGCACTGCGTTGGTTTTCCCTTGAAGAGAAAAGGGTGATGTAGTAAAGTAGCATAAGTATTTCCCTCAGTTTTTGAGAACCAAGGTATCAATCGAGTAGGAGATCACGCTCGAGTCCCACGCACCTACACAAACAAATAAGAACCTCGCAACCAACAGGATAAAGGGGTTGTCAATCCCTTCACGGTCACTTACGAGAGTGAGATCTGATAGATATGATAAGATAATTTTTTTGGTATTTTTATGATAAAGAGAAATAAAGATGCAAAGTAAAATAAACGAAAATAGAAATAGCTAAGTGTTGGAAGATTAATATGATGGAAGATAGACCCGGGGGCCATAGGTTTCACTAGTGGCTTCTCTCAAGAGCATAAGTATTACGGTGGGTAAATGAATTACTGTCAAGCAATTGATAGAATTGAGCATAGTTATGAGAATATCTAGGTATGATCATGTATATAGGCATCACGTCCGTTACAAGTAGATCGAAACAATTCTGCATCTACTACTATTACTCCACACATCAACCGCTATCCAGCATGCATCTAGAGTATTAAGTTCATAAGAACAGAGTAATGCTTTAAGTAAGATGACATGATGTAGAGGGATAAACTCATGCAATATGATATAAACCCCATCTTTTTATCCTCGATGGCAACAATACAATACGTGCCTTGCTACCCCTGCTGTCACTGGGAAAGGACACCGCAAGATTGAACCAAAAGCTAAGCACTTCTCCCATTGCAAGAAATATCAATCTAGTAGGCCAAACCAAACAGATAATTCGAAGAGACTTGCAAAGATAAACCAATCATACATAAGAGAATTCAGAGGAGATTCAAATATTGTTCATAGATATACTTGATCATAAACCCACAATTCATCGGATCTCGACAAACACACCGCAAAAGAAGATTACATTGAATAGATCTCCAAGAAGATTGAGGAGAACTTTGTATTGAGATCCAAAGAGAGAGAAGAAGCCATCTAGCTAATAACTATGGACCCGAAGGTCTGAAGTAAACTACTCACACATCACCGGAGAGGCCATGGAGTTGATGTAGAGGCCCTCCATGATCAATGCCCCCTCCGGCGGAGCTCCGTAAAAGGCCCCAAGATGGGATCTCTCGGGTATAGAAGGTTGCGGCAGTGGAATTAGGTTTTCGTGGTGCTCCTGGATGTTTGGGGGTACGTGGATATATATAGGAGGAAGAAGTAGGTCGGTGGAGCAACGAGGGGCCCACAAGGGTGGAGGGCATGCCTAGGGGGGCAGGCGCGCCCCCTTCCTCGTGGCCTCCTGATTATTTCTTGACGCCCACTCCAAGTCTCCTGGATCATGTTCTTTGAGAAAATCATGTTCCCGAAGGTTTCATTCCGTTTGGACTCTGTTTGATATTCCTCTTCAGCGAAACACTGAAATAGGCAAAAAAACAGCAATTTGGGCCGGGCCTCCGGTTAATAGGTTAGTCCCAAAAATGATATAAAAGTGTAAAATAAAGCCCATTAACATCCAAGATAGATAATATAATAGCATGGAGCAATCAAAAATTATAGATATGTTGGAGACGTATCAAGCCGTTAGATTCATCAAACTTCACATCTACCGTCTCTTCAACCTTTCGGGTGAAATTATTGTAGACACGGTAAGTGTGAGAGTTTGATCCATAACCAAGTAGGAAACCCTCATGAGATTTAGGAGCAAATTTAGAGCAACGATGCTTATCAAGAATATAGCACTTTGAGCCGAATACTCGAAAGTATCCAACTTGGGGTTTGTTACCGGTGAGAAGCTCGTATGCCGTCTTGCCGAGTAGCTTGTGAAGATACAAGCGATTTGTTGCATGACAAGCTATCTCAACCACTTCTGCCCAAAAGTGTTTTGGCATATTGTACTCATCAAGAATCACTCTCGCCATCTCAATAAGAGTCTGGTTCTTCCTCTCAAGAACTCCATTTTGTTGAGGTGTGTACGTAGCCGAGAACTCATGTGAAATCCCTTCTTCGTCAAGAAAGGTATCCACATTTGCGTTCTTGAACTCTGTTCCATTGTCTCTACGAACCTTCTTGATCTTCACTTCAAATTGATTTTGGGCCTTCCTACAGAAGTTCTTAAAGATCTTTTGGACCTGTGATTTATCATCCAGAAAGAACACCCATGTAAATCTTGAAAAATCATCGACTATGACTAGACCAAATGTAACACCTCGGATGTAACTTGCCATATTTGTAACTCCGACTCTTGCCATTTTCGGCTTTAAGTTATGAGATTCCCTTCGTGGTTGGGTTTTTGTCTTCGTTTTGCTTTTTGTTCGTGTCATGCATTTCATATCATGTCATCATGTGCATCGCATTTGCATTCGTGTTCGTCTCATGCATCCGAGCATTTTCCCCGTTGTCCATTTCGCAATCCGACACTCCCACATCCCCCAGCGCACCCCTTTTGTCTCTTTTCGTGAGCGGGATGAAAACATTCTCAAAATGGGTCGAGATTTGTCAAGTGGCCTTGGTACACCACTGGTAGACCGCCTGTCAAATTTCGTTCCATTTGGAGTCTGTTTTATGCTCCAACAGTTAACCGGGTAACCGCAAGAGCCTCTTTGTGTTGCAACCCAACAACCCTCCAAAACATCCCAATAACCCATCTAAACCATCTCCATGTTCTCCCCCGACGGATCACGATCGTGTGGGTGAAAACCGCACCTCATTTGGACACTCCTACCTCCATCTACCTATAAATATGTGCCCCTCCCCAAAAATTCACGGATGAAACCCTAGCCATCTCCCTCCTCCCGTGGCCGGACACGTCCGCCGGACGTCCAGACACGTCTGCCACCGCCACTCGACGAATCAGGGTGCGCCATGTCGCCTCCCCACGCCCACATCACCGCTGTCGCCCGGGGCCCAGATCCGGCCCGCCCCGGGCCGAACTGGGCCACGTCGGGCCCACGCCGCCCGCGCGCTCCTCCGTCGCCCTGCTCACAGCGTCGCCGCCTCCTGCGC
>NC_041386.1:168379956-168400725 GCF_002162155.2 Triticum dicoccoides
GCCTCCTGCGCCCATCCGGCCGCCGCCCAGCTCGCCGCCACCCACCGCATCGCCGGCCGCCGCTTCGCCGCGCCGCCCGCCGGCCGGCCTCATCGTCGTCTCCGCCGGCGCCGGATCTGGAGAGGTCCGGCCGAATCCCGCGCCTCCGGTCGCCCCACCTCGCCGGCGCACTTCTCCGTCCAACTCCGGCCGGCGTCCTCCTCACCTCCGGCAAGTCCTCTGGCGAACATCTAGAGACGTGCAAAACCCTAGATCTAAGATTCGCAGGGTAATTTTCTACTAAGTCCCAAAATTCCTGATATTTTTATGCCTCCTTTGACCTGCCATATCTCCATGAACGTGGCTCCAAATCATGCATATGATATGTCGAAATGTTCGTCTCATTGAGCTTTTCATGCTAGAAGCATTTCCATGCATGTTACTGTACTTCATGATGCCATTTTGATTGTTGCAAGAGTTCTATAAAATGTTAGCTGCTAGTACTTATCAGATCATGGTGATTTGTCATTTTTTGTTGCATTTGATGTGTGTATCCTTTGAGCATGAGGTCTACATGTGTTTTGAACTACAACATGCCATATTTACAGGGGTGCAAATCTTGTATTTTTGTGATCTATGTGGTGACTAGCACAAGCATGCAAACTAGGCTCCGTGATGTTGCTGTTTTCAGGGACTTAGGATTTTGCTAAGTCTTTTTCCTGCTATTATTTTGAGACCATGTAAACTTGATGCTACATTGAGATCCATGCTTATTTTGGGATACTTCAGTAAGGATGTTTTGAACATGTGGTTATGCTCTATCCATTCATGCCCCTGGTTGCAATTATGGATTGCTCTAGCATGTCATTTTCTTGCTCTACTTTTGCTATAGAATGGTCCTGGTAGTTTGTTAACATGTTAATCAAAATTGACATGGTTGTTGCTAGTGATCCATGCATCCTATTGACTTTATCTTGCCATGTTTAGATTCATGAACATGTCATCTTCCTATTGGTATCCTTATGTTGTCATGAAATTCTTTATGGTGAGTGGCATGAGCTCGCAAAGTTGCTATCACAAATCTGTTTATGCCATGCTCTATTTTTATGCTAAGTCTGAAACTGTTAATAAAACTCGCTATGTTTACATGGGTGCCATCATATCTTCTGTGCCTTTTTGGCTCATGTTTAGTAAGGGACTTTTGTTCTATGAATTGAGTAGAATCATGCGATGCCTTTGTTTGCTATGATATGTTCCTGTAGCATGTTGTTTGCTTGCTCTAAACATTGCTTCCTGATATTGTTTTTGACATGTTAGTATTTCCACCAAGTCTGTGAAGCTGGTATCTTTTGCACTTTTGCCATGTTTGTTTGAACCTGTTCTAGTGTGATCTAGCCGTAGCTCAGTGTTCATGTTTTGTCAAGCATCTCTTGTACAACACTGCCATATGCTTTGTTGTTATGTTGGAGTGCAGTAGATTAGTTTCTTGTTGCATTCTAAGTGGCATCATGCTGTTAATCACATATTTGCGTCATTCTTGTGATGCTTGCCATTTGCAAACCGTGCATCCGTTTCCGGTGATCTTTATATCGATTTCAACCGAAATCATCTCATCTTTCCAGCGGCATACTTGGTTTGCCAAGTTGATGCCTTGATCATTCTTTACCTTCCGGAGCACGCATATGCATTGCATATCATGTCTTGCATATCATGCCATGTAGTGCATCATGTTGCTTGTGCATTGCACCGTGATTGATTGTTGTTCCATTGCTTGTGTTCTTGCTTTGGGTAGAGCCGGGAGATGAGTAGGTGAACGAGGAACCTGTTGAGTATGCTAACGAGGATCAAGCTTTCGACAACTCTGAGAACTTTGCAGGCAAGATGACCATACCCTCGAAATCACTTCTATCTTTGCTTGCTAGTTGTTCGTTCTATCGCTATGTCGCGCTACCTACCACTTGCTATATAATGTCTCCCATATTGCCATGTCAAGCCTCTAAACCACCTTCCTAGCAAACCGTTGTTTGGATATGTTACCGCTTTTGCTCAACCCCTCTTATAGCGTTGCTAGTTGCAGGTGAAGGTGAAGTTTGTTCCATGTTGGAACATGGATATTGTTGGGATATCATTATTATCTCTTACTTATTTAATGCATATATATACTTGGTAAAGGGTGGAAGGCTCGGCCTTTTTCCTGGTGTTTTGTTCCACTCTTGCCGCCTTAGTTTCCATCATACCGGTGTTATGTTCCTTGATTTTGCGTTCCTTACGCGGTTGGGTGTTATGGGAACCCCTTTACAGTTTGCTTTGAATAAAACTCCTCCAGCAAGGCCCAACCTTGGTTTTACCATTTGCCTAACAACCTATAACCTTCCTTTGGGTTATGCAAACCCAAGGGTCATCTTTATTTTGACCCCCCCCGGGGGCCAGTGCTTCTCTAAGTGTTGGTCCGAACCGAGCTGCCTCCGGGGCCGCCTCGGCGAAACTTGAGGGCTGGTTTTACTCGTAGCTAGTCTCATCCGGTGTGCCCTGAGAACGAGATAAGTGTGACTACTATCGGGATTGTCGGCACATCGGGCGGCTTTGTTGGTCTTGTTTTATGATACGTCTCCAATGTATCTATAATTTTTGACTGCTCCACGCTATATTATCTACTGTTTTGGACATTATTGGGCTTTATTATTCACTTTTATATTATTTTTGAGACTAACCTATTAACCGGACGCCCAGCCCAGAATTGCTGTTTTTTTGCCTATTTTAGGGTTTCGAAGAAAAGGAATATCAAACGGAGTCCAAACGGAATGAAACCTTCGGGAACATGATTTTTGGAATGAACAAGATCCAGGAGACTTGGACCATACGTCAAGCAACCAACAAGGAGGCCACGAGGTAGGGGGCGCGCCTACCCCCCCCCCAGGCGCGCCCTCCACCCTCGTGGGCCCCCTGTTGCTCCACCGACGTACTTCTTCCTCCTATATATACCTACGTACCCCCAAACGATCAAATACGGAGCCAAAACCCTAATTCCACCGCCGTAACTTTTTGTATCCACGAGATCCCATCTTGGGGCCTGTTCCGGAGCTCCGCCGGAGGGGGCATTGATCATGGAGGGCTTCTATATCAACACCATAGCCTCTCCGATGAAGTGTGAGTAGTTTACCTCAGACCTTTGGGTCCATAGTTATTAGCTAGATGGCTTCTTCTCTCTTTTTGGATCTCAATACAAAGTTCTCCCCCTCTCTTGTGGAGATCTATTCGATGTAATCTTCTTTTTGCGGTGTGTTTGTTGAGATCGATGAATTGTGGGTTTATGATCAAGTTTATCTTGAACAATATTTGAATATTCTATGAATTCTTTTATGTATGATTGGTTATCTTTGCAAGTCTCTTCGAATTATCAGTTTGGTTTGGCCTACTAGATTGATCTTTCTTGCAATGGAAGAAGTGCTTAGCTTTGAGTTCAGTCTTGCGGTGTCCTTTCCCAGTGATAGTAGGGGCAGCAAGGCACGTATTTTATTGTTGCCATCGAGGATAACAAGATGGGGTTTTCATCATATTGCATGAGTTTATCCCTCTACATCATGTCATCTTGCTTAAGGCGTTACTCTGTTCTTATGAACTTAATACTCTAGATGCATGCTGGATAGCGGTCAATGTGTGGAGTAATAGTAGTAGATGCAGGCACGAGTCGGTCTACTTGTCTCAGACGTGATGCCTATATACATGATCATACCTAGATATTCTCATAACTATGCTCAATTCTGTCAATTGCTCAACAGTAATTTGTTCACCCACCGTAAAATGCTTATGCTCTTGAGAGAAGCCACTAGTGAAACCTATGCCCCCCGGGTCTATCTTCATCATATTAAATCTTTCAATACTTAGTTATTTTCATTGCTTTTATTTTACTTTGCATCTTTATCATAAAAATACCAAAAATATTATCTTATCATATCTATCAGATCTCACTCTCGTAAGTGACCGTGTAGGGATTGACAACCCCTTATCGCGTTGGTTGCGAGGATTTATTTGTTTTGTGTAGGTGCGAGGGACTCGCGCGTAGCCTCCTACTGGATTGATACCTTGGTTCGCAAAAATTGAGGGAAATACTTACGCTACTTTGCTGCACCACCCTTTCCTCTTCAAGGGAAAACCAACGCAAGTGCTCAAGAGGTAGGAAGAAGGATTTCTGGCGCCGTTGCCGGGGAGGTCTACGCAAAAGTCAACATACCAAGTACCATCACAAACCCTTATCTCCCGCATTACATTATTTGCCATTTGCCTCTCGTTTTCCTCTCCCCCACTTCACCCTTGCCGTTTTATTCGCCCTCTCTCTCTCTCACTATCCTCCGTCTCTTTCTCTATTGCCTCTTTTTGATGTTCCCCATTTGCTTGTCGTGATGGCGAGTCCTATATCTTCTCCGTTGTCTCCCGAGAATGAAGTTCTAAATTTTAAGCAAAGGGAGGGAGAAAATCTAAAAGACGCTTGGTATAGAATTTGCAATGCTCAAAATAGATCTACCAGGAAGCAATCTACTTTCGTTCTTCTTCACAGTTTTTATGTAGGCACTACTCCCTGGCATAGATATATCCTTGATACCATTACCGGAGGGAACTTCTTGGGTAGCCATACTTTTGATTCTTATAATGCTATGATAGATTTGTTTGGCTCACCACCTCTTTTGGTTAATGGAACTATGTTAACTTTGGAGCATGTAATGCAAAAACTTGAAATTATTGAAAATAAAGTTGCTACCGTTGAGTTAATTGAAAATTTCGATAAAAAGATCCACAACCAAATTACCCAATATGGATCTAAAGTAGGAGTAACTTTGAAAAATATTAAAGAGAAGGAACCTATAGTTAATGAAAGAATAAATCACGATTCCACTAGAATTGATAAACTTGAGGGTATCATTACCAACTTGGGAACCGCTTTTTCTTCCGTAAATAATACTCCAAGTCCTCCAACTAAAATTGCCAAGCTTATGTATGTTCCTAAAAATAAAGGTGAATCCTCTAGCAAAGAAGTTGCGGATCTCAAATCTTTTAGTGTTCATCCTAATCTTTTTGCTATCATTAAGGAACCATTTGCTGCTAATGATTTTTTCGATTTGTGCCTAAAAGTTTGATAATAAATAAAAATAAAGAAATTCCTAAGGACAGTAGATGCCTCATTGAAGAATTACCCACCAAAGATGGCAATACCTAGATCTATCCTTGCTTTTTATGCCTAGCTAGGGGCATTAAACGATAGCGCTTGTTGGGAGGCAACCCAATTTTATTTTTATTCCTTGCTTTTTGCTCCTGTTTAGTAATAAATAATTTATCTAGCCACTGTTTTGGTTGTGTTTTTTTGTTTAATTAGTGTTTGTGCCAAGTAGAACCGTTGGGAAGACTTGGGGAAAGTCTTGTCAATCTTGCTGTAAAAAACAGAAACTTTAGCGCTCACGAGAACTGCTGCCATTTTCATTTGGAAAGTGATATTTAGTTAATTCTTTTTTAATATGGTTAACAGATAAATTCCTCACGTCCAGCAATTTATTTTAGAATTTTTGGGGTTCCAGATATTGAGCTAGCTACAGATTACTACAGACTGTTCTGTTTTTGACAGATTCTGTTTTTCGTGTGTTGTTTGCTTATTTTGATGAATCTATGGCTAGTAAAATAGTTTATAAACCATAGAGAAGTTGGAATAAATTAGGTTTAACACCAATATAAATAAAGAATGATTTTATTACAGTACCTTGAAGTGGTCTTTTGTCTTCTTTCGCTAACGAGCTCACGAGATTTTCTACTTTAAGTTTTGTGTTGTGAAGTTTTCAAGTTTTGGGTAAGGATTTGATGGATCATGGAACAAGGAGTGTCAAGAGCCTAAGCTTGGGGATGCCCATGGCACCCCCAATATAATCTAAGGACACCTAAAATCCAAAGCTTGGGTATGCCCCGGAAGGCATCCCCTCTTTCGTCTACTTCTATCGATAACTTTACTTGGAGCTATATTTTTATTCACCACATGATATGTGTTTTTCTTGGAGGGTCTTATGATTTGAGTCTTTGCTTTTTATTTTACCACAATCATCTTTGCTGTACACACCTTTTGAGATAGACACACATGATTCGGAAATTATTAGAATACTCTATGTGCTTCACTTATATCTTTTGAGTTATATAGTTTTGCTCTAGTACTTCACTTATATATTTTAGAGCACGGTGGTGGATTTGTTTTATAGAAACTATTGATCTCTCATGCTTCACTTAGATTATTTTGAGAGTTTTAAATAACATGGTAAATTACTTAAATAATCCTAATATGCTAGGTATACAAGATTAATAATAAAATTCTCTTATGAGTGTGTTGAATACTAAGAGAAGTTTGATGCTTGATAATTGTTTTGAGATATGGAGATGGTGATATTAAAGTTGTGCTAGTTGATTAGTTGTGAATTTGAGAAATACTTGTGTTAAAGTTTGTGATTCCCGTAGCATGCACGTATGGTGAACCGTTATGTGATGAAGTCGGAGCATGATTTATTTATTGATTGTCTTCCTTATGAGTGGCAGTCGGGGACGAGCGACGGTCTTTTCCTACCAATCTATCCCCCTAGGAGCATGCGCGTAATACTTTGCTTTGATAACTTGTAGATTTTTGCAATAAGTATATGAGTTCTTTATGACTAATGTTGAGTCCATGGATTATACGCACTCTCACCCTTCCACCATTGCTAGCCTCTCTAATACCGCGCAACTTTCGACGGTATCATACACCCACCATATACCTTCCTCAAAACAGCCACCATACCTACCTATCATGGCATTTCCATAGCCATTCCAAGATATATTGCCATGCAACTTTCCAGTGTTCCGTTTACTATGACACGCTCCATCATTGTCATATTGCTTTGCATGATCATGTAGTTGACATTGTATTTGTGGCAAAGCCACCATTCATAATTCTTTCATACATGTCACTCATGAGTCATTGCATATCCCAGTACACCGCCGGAGGCATCCATATAGAGTCATATCTTGTTCTAAGTATCGAGTTGTAATTCTTGAGTTGTAAGAAAATAAAAGTGTGATGATCATCATTATTAGAGCATTGTCTCAGTGAGGAAAGGATGATGGAGACTATGATTCCCCCACAAGTCGGGATGAGACTCCGGACGAAAAATAAATAAAAAATAAATAAAGATGCCATAAAAAAGGCCCAAATAAAAAAATATGAGAGAAAAAGAGAGAAGGGACAATGCTACTATCCTTTTACCACACTTGTGCTTCAAAGTAGCACCATGATCTTCATGATAGAGAGTCTCCTATATTATCACTTTCATATACTAGTGGGAATTTTTCATTATAGAACTTGGCTTGCATATCCCAATGATGGGCTTCCTCAAAATGCCCTAGGTCTTCGTGAGCAAGCAAGTTGGATGCACACCCACTTAGTTTCTTTTTGAGCTTTCATATACTTATAGCTCTAGTGCATCCGTTGCATGGCAATCCCTACTCACTCACATTGATATCTATTGATGGGCATCTCCATATCCCGTTGATACGCCTAGTTGATGTGAGACTATCTTCTCCCTTTTTGTCTTCTCCACAACCACCACTCTATTCCACCTAAAGTGTTATGTCCATGGCTCATTCTCATGTATTGCGTGAAGATTGAAAAAGTTTTGAGAATGTCAAAAGTATGAAACAATTGCTTGGCTTGTCATCGGGGTTGTGCATGATTTAAATACTTTGTGTGGTGAAGATAGAGCATAGCCAGACTATATGATTTTGTAGGGATAACTTTCTTTGGCCATGTTATTTTGAGAAGACATAATTTCTTAGTTAGTATGCTTGAAGTATTATTATTTTTATGTCAATATTAAACTTTTGTTTTGAATCTTTTGGATCTAAATATTCATACCACAATTAAGAAGAATTACATTGAAATTATGCCAAGTAGCATTCCACATCAAAAATTCTGTTTTTATCATTTACCTACTCGAGGACGAGCAGGAATTAAGCTTGGGGATGCTTGATACGTCTCCAACGTTCTATACTTTTTGATTGCTCCATGCTATATTATCTACTGTTTTGGACATTATTGGGCTTTATTATTCACTTTATATTATTTTTGGGACTAACCTATTAACCGGAGGCCCGGCCCAGAATTGCTGTTTTTTTTTGCCTATTTTAGGGTTTCGAAGAAAAGGAATATCAAACGGAGTCCAAACGGAATGAAACCTTCGGGAACGTGATTTTTGGAACGAACAAGATCCAGGAGACTTGGACCCTACGTCAAGCAACCAACAGGGAGGCCACGAGGTAGGGGGGCGCGCCTACCCCCCAGGCATGCCCTCCACCCTCGTGGGCCCCCTGTTGCTCCACCGACGTACTTCTTCCTCCTATATATACCTACGTACCACCAAACGATCAGATACGGAGCCAAAACCCTAATTCCACTGCCGTAACTTTCTGTATCCACGAGATCCCATCTTGGGGCCTGTTCCGGAGCTCCGCCGGAGGGGGCATCGATCATGAAGGGCTTCTACATCAACACCATAGCCTCTCCGATGAAGTGTGAGTAGTTTAACTTAGACCTTCGGGTCCATAGTTATTAGCTAGATGGCTTCTTCTCTCTTTTTGGATCTCAATACCAAGTTCTCCCCATCTCTTGTGGAGATCTATTCGATGTAATCTTCTTTTTGCAGTGTGTTTGTTAAGACCGATGAATTGTGGGTTTATGATCAAGTTTATCTATGAACAATATTTGAATCTTCTCTGAATTCTTTTATGTATGATTGGTTATCTTTGCAAGTCTCTTCGAATTATCAGTTTGGTTTGGCCTACTAGATTGATCTTTCTTGCAATGGGAGAAGTGCTTAGCTTTGGGTTCAATCTTGCGGTGTTCTTTCCCAGTGACAGTAGGGGCAGCAAGGCACGTATTGTATTGTTGCCATCGAGGATAGTGGTCCCTCTACATCATGTCATATTGCTTAAGGCGTTACTCTGTTCTTATGAACTTAATACTCTAGATGCATGCTGGATAGCGGTCGATGTGTGGAGTAATAGTAGTAGATGCAGGCAGGAGTCGGTCTACTTGTCTCGGACGTGATGCCTATATACATGATCATACCTAGATATTCTCATGACTATGCTCAATTCTGTCAATTGCTCAACAGTAATTTGTTCACCTGCCGTAAAATACTTATGCTCTTGAGAGAAGCCACTAGTGAAACCTATGGCCCCCGGGTCTATCTTCATCATATTAAATCTTTCAATACTTAGTTATTTTCATTGCTTTTATTTTACTTTGCATCTTTATCATAAAAATACCAAAAATATTATCTTATCATATCTATCAGATCTCACTCTCGTAAGTGACCGTGTAGGGATTGACAACCCCTTATCGCGTTGGTTGCGAGGATTTATTTGTTTTGTGTAGGTGCGAGGGACTCGCGCGTAGCCTCCTACTGGATTGATACCTTAAACTGAGGGAGATACTTACGCTACTTTGCTGCACCACCCTTTCCTCTTCAAGGGAATACCAACGCAAGTGCTCAAGAGGTAGCATTTTACCATTGTCGAAATGTCTTGTAACCGGGATTCCGAGACTGATCGGGTCTTCCCGGGAGAAGGAATATCCTTCGTTGACCGTGAGAGCTTGTGATGGGCTAAGTTGGGACACCCCTGCAGGGTATAAACTTTCAAGAGCCGTGCCCGCGGTTATGTGGCAGATGGGAATTTGTTAAGATCCGGTTGTAGAGAAATTTACACTTAATTAAAATGAATCAACCGCGTGTGTAGCCGTGATGGTCTCTTTTCGGTGGAGTCCGGGAAGTGAACGCGGTCTTGTGTTATGCTTGAACGTAAGTAGTTTCAGGATCACTTCTAGCTTCTCGACCATTGCGTTGCTTCTCTTCTCGCTCTTATTTGCGTATGTTAGCCACCATATATGCTTAGTGCTTGCTGCAGCTCCACCTCACTACCTTCTCCTACCCATAAGCTTATATAGTCTTGATCTCGCGGGTGTGAGATTACTGAGTCCTCGTGACTCACAGATACTTCCAAACAGTTGCAGGTGCCAAGGATACCAGTGCAGGTGATGCTATCGAACTCAAGTGGGAGTTCGACGAGGATTCGGGTCATTACTACGTTTCGTTCCCTGATGATCAGTAGTGGAGCCCAGTTGGGATGATCGGGGATCTAACATTTGGGGTGTATCTTCCTTTTTATTCGGATTTGGCCGTAGTCGGTCTTTGAGTGTATTTGGATGATGTATGAATTATTTATGTGTTGTGTGAAGTGGTGATTGTAATCCAACTCTTTATCCCTTTCTTATTCAGTACATGGGATTGTGTGAAGATTACCCCTCTTGCGACAAAACTACCATGTGGCTATGCCTCTAAGTCGTGCCCCGACACGTGGGAGATATAGCCGCATTGTGGGTGTTACACCAAATGAGTTTCCACCGAGACTTTTATAGGCGTTGGGACCAAAGAGATCCATATGAAGTAGCTCGAGCGATCTTCTCGTGGTCTTGATGTTCTTCACGGGGTGACTTCCTCCAACTTGTTTTCCTGCTTGACAAGCACTGCACAATCTATCTGAGGGAGTCCTGGACTAAGGGGTCCTCGGGCGTCCGGCCTGTTATCCATCGGCCGGACTGATGGGCTGTGAAGACATGAAGACCGAAGACTGTACCTGTGTCCGGATTGGACTCTCCTTGGCGTGGAAGGAAATCTTGGCGACCGACTATGAAGATTCCTTCTCATGTAACCGACTGTATGTAAACCCTAGATCCCCCCGGTGTCTATATAAACCAGAGGGGTTAGTCCGGAAAGCATATACTCATTATCATAGTTATATAGGCTAGGCTTCTAGGGTTTAGCCATTACGATCTCGTGGTAGATCAACTCTTGTAACACTCATATTCATCAATACCAATCAAGCAGGGCGTAGGGTATTACCTCCATAGAGAGGGCCCGAACCTGGGTAAACATTGTGTCCCCTGTCTCCTGTTACCATCGATCCTAGACGCACAGTTCGGGACCCCCTACCCGAGATCCGCCGGTTTTGACACCAACATTGGTGCTTTCATTGAGAGTTCCACTGTGCCGTTGAAAAAAGGCTCGATGGCCCCTCCAATCGTCTATAGTGACGCTGTCCAAGGAGAAACCTTCCTCCCCAGACAGATTTTCGTGTTCGACGGCTTCGTACTGCGGGCCAACTCGCTCGGCCATCTAGAGCAGATCAATAGCTACGCCCCTGGCCACCAGGTCAGATTTGGAAGCTTGAACTACGTCGCGGATATCCGTGGAGACTTGATCTTCAATGGATTTGAGACCGCAGCGATCGCTCCCCCTCACTCCGAGGAACATGACTTAAATCTATCATAGGATCACATCCAGGAGATGGTCCCTATTGCTGCAACGGCCTTAGAACCGGAGCAGATCATGTCATCCGAAGCCACAGAGTCCGCGGCGTTGGAGACGCACGCAGACTTGGCACCTCGCGATATTCGCTTCAGTGGAACTCTGGATTCGTCTCCGGCTATAAATTCCGGACCATATACACTTGCGGACACCGAGCTAGATCGGTTATCGATCTTCGAATTCAGTGCCGCAGACGTTTTTCAGCACTCACCTTTGGGCGATGTGCTAAACTCTTTAAAGAACCTGTCATTCACGGGAGACTCGCAATTGAATGATGTCTACTACACAACCTTCTTCTTGTAGACGTTGTTGGGCCTCCAAGTCCAGAGGTTTGTAGGACAGTAGCAAATTTCCCTCAAGCGGATGACCTAAGGTTTATCAATCCGTGGGAGGCGTAGGATGAAGATGGTCTCTCTCAAACAACCCTGCAACCAAATAACAGAGAGTCTCTTGTGTCCCCAACACACCCAATACAATGGTAAATTGTATAGGTGCACTAGTTCGGCGAAGAGATGGTGATACAAGTGCAATATGGATGGTAGATATATGTTATTGTAATCTGAAAATATAAAAACAGCAAGGTAACTAATGATAAAGTGAGCACAAACGGTATTGCAATGCTAGGAAACAAGGCCTAGGGTTCATACTTTCACTAGTGCAAGTTCTCTCAACAATAATAACATAATTGGATCATATAACTATCCATCAACATGCAACAAAGAGTCACTCCAAAGTCACTAATAGTGGAGAACAAATGAAAAGATTATGGTAGGGTACGAAACCACCTCAAAGTTATCCTTTCTGATCGATCTATTCAAGAGTCCATAGTAAAATAACATGAAGCTATTCTTTCCGTTCAATATATCCTAGAGTCCGTACTAGAAGAACACCTTAAGACACAAATCAACCAAAACCCTAATGTCACCTAGATACTCCAATGTCACCTCAAGTATTCGTGGGTATGGTTATACGATATGCATCACACAATCTCAGATTCATCTATTCAACCAACACAAAGAACTTCAAAGAGTGCCCCAAAGATTCTATCGGAGAGTCAAGACGAAAACGTGTGCCAACCCCTATGCATAGGTTCATGGGCGGAACCCGCAAGTTGATCACCAAAACATACATCAAGTGGATCAATAGAATACCCCATTGTCACCACGGGTATCCCACGCAAGACATACATCAAGTGTTCTCAAATCCTTAAAGACTCAATCCGATAAGATAACTTCAAAGGGAAAACTAAATCCATTACAAGAGAGTAGAGGGGGAGAAACATCATAAGATCCAACTATAATAGCAAAGCTCGCGATACATCAAGATCGTACCACCTTAAGAACATGAGAGAGAGAAAGAGATCAAACACATAGCTACTGGTACATACCCTCAGCCCCGAGGGAGAACTACTCCCTCCTCATCATGGAGAGCACCGGGATGATGAAGATGGCCACCGGAGAGGGATTCCCCCTCCGGAAGGGTGCCGGAATGGCTCTAGATTGGTTTTTGGTGGCTACAGAGGCTTCTAGCGGCGGAACTCCCGATCTATTCTGCTCCCCGAAGTTTTTAGGGTATATGGGTATATATGGGAGGAAGAAAGACGTCAGGGGAGCCACGAGGGGCCCACGAGGGTGGAGGGCCCGTCCACGGGGGTGGGTGCGCCCCTTGCCTCGTGCCTTCCTTGTTACTTCCCCGACGTGCACTCCAAGTCTTCTAGGCTTCTTCTGATCCAAAAATAAGTTCCGTGAAGTTTCAGGTCAATTGGACTCCGTTTGATTTTCCTTTTATGCGATACTCTAAAACAAGGAAAAACGGAAACTGGCACTGGGCTCTAGGTTAATAGGTTAGTCCAAAAAATCATATAAAATAGCATATAAAACATCCAAGGTTGATAATATAATAGCATGGAACAATCAAAAATTATAGATACGTTGTAGACGTATCAGCATCCCCAAGCTTAATTCCTGCTCGTCCTCGAGTAGTTAAATGATAAAAACAGAATTTTTGATGTGGAATGCAACCTAACATATTTCTCTATGTAATTCTTTATTGTGGCATGAATGTTCAGATCCATAAGATTCAAGACAAAAGTTTAATATTGACATAAAAATAATAATACTTCAATCATACTGACCAAGCAATTATGTCTTCTCAAAATAACATGGCCAAAGAAAGCTATCCCTACAAAATCATATAGTCTGGCTATGCTCTATCTTCACCACAAAAAATATTTAAATCATGCACAACCCCGATGACAAGCCAAATAATTGTTTCATACTTTTGATGTTCTCAAACTTTTTCAATCTTCACGCAATACATGAGTGTGAGCCATGGATATAGCACTATAGGTGGAATAGAATGGTGGTTGTGGAGAAGACAAAAAGGGAGAAGATAGTCTCACACCAACTAGGCGTATCAATGGGCTATGGAGATGCCCATCAATTTATATCAATGTGAGTGAGTAGGGATTGCCATGTAATGGATGCACTAGAGCTATAAGTGTATGAAAGCTCAAAAAGAAACTAAGTGGGTGTGCATCCAACTCGCTTGCTCACGAAGACCTAGGGCATTTTTAGGAAGCCCATCATTGGAATATACAAGCCAAGTTCTATAATGAAAGATTCCCACTAGTATATGAAAGTGACAACATAGGAGACTCTCTATCATGAAGATGATGGTGCTACTTTGAAGCACAAGTGTGGTAAAAGGATAGTAGCATTGCCCCTTCTCTCTTTTTCTCTCATTTTTTACTTTTTTATTTTTTTTATTTGGGCCTTTTCTCTTTTTTATGGCCTCTTTTTTATTTTTATTTTATTTTTTGTCCGGAGTCTCATCCCGACTTATGGGGGAATCATAGTCTCCATCATCCTTTCCTCACTGGGACAATGCTCTAATAATGATGATCATCACACTTTTATTTACTTACAACTCAAGAATTACAACTCGATACTTAGAACAAAATATGACTCTATATGAATGCCTCCGGCGGTGTATTGGGATGTGCAATGACTCAAGAGTGACATGTATGGAAGAATTATGAACTGTGGCTTTGCCACAAATACGATGTCAACTACATGATCATGCAAAGCAATATGACAATGATGAAGCGTGTCATAATAACGGAACGGTGGAAAGTTGCATGTCAATATATCTCAGAATGGCTATGAAAATGCCATAATAGGTAGGTATGGTGGCTGTTTTGAGGAAGGTATATGGTGGGTTTATGGTACCGGCGAAAGTTGCGCGGTACTAGAGAGGCTAGCAATGGTGGAAGGGTGAGAGTGCGTATAATCCATGGAATCAACATTAGTCATAAAGAACTCATACTTATTGCAAAAATCTATTAGTTATCGAAACAAAGTACTATGCGCATTCTCCTAGGGGGGTAGATTGGTAGGAAAAGACCATCACTCATCCCCGACCGCCACTCATAAGGAAGACAATCAATAAATAAATCATGCTCCGACTTCTTCACATAACGGTTCACCATACGTGCATGCTACGGGAATCACAAACTTCAACACAAGTATTTCTCAAATTCACAACTACTCAACTAGCATGACTCTAATATCACCATCTCCATATCTCAAAATAATTATCAAGTATCAAACTTCTCATAGTATTCAATGCACTTCATATGAAAGTTTTTATTATATCCCTCTTGGATGCCCATCATATTAGGACTAGTTTCATAACCAAAGCAAACTACCATGCTGTTCTAAAGACTCTCAAAATAATATAAGTGAAGCACGAGGGTTCATCTATTTCTTCAAAATAAAACCACCACCGTGCTCTAAAAAGATATAAGTGATGCACTAGAGCAAATGACAAACTACTCCGAAAGATATAAGTGAAGATCAATGAGTAGTCGAATAATTATGCAACTATATGAAGACTCTCTAACATTAAATAATTTCAGATATTGGTATTTTATTCAAGCAGAAAGCAAATCCTAATAAAATAAATTGACGCTCCAAGCAAAACACATATCATGTGGTAAATAAAAATATAGCTCCAAGTAAAGTTACCGATGAACGAAGACGAAAGAGGGGATGCCTTCCGGAGCATCCCCAAGCTTAGGCTCTTGGTTGTCCTTGAATATTACCTTGGGGTGCCTTGGGAATCACCAAGCTTAGGCTCTTGCCACTCCTTATTCCATAGTCCATCGAATCTTTACCCAAAACTTGAAAACTTCACAACACAAAACTTACCAGAAAACTCGTAAGCTCCGTTAGCGAAAGAAAACAAAACAACACTTCAAGGTACTGTAATGAACTCATTATTTATTTATATTGGTGTTAAACCTACTGTATTCAAACTTCTCTATGGTTTATAAACTCTTTTGCTAGCCATAGATTCATCAAAACAAGCAAACAACACACGAAAAACAGAATCTGTCAAAAACAGAACAGTCTGTAGTAATCTGTGACTAACGCAAACTTCTGGAACCCCGAAAATTCTAAAATAAATTTCTGGACGTGAGTAATTTATCTATTAATTATCTGCAAAAAGAATTAACTAAATATCACTTTCCAATTAAAAATGGAAGCAATTCTCGTGAGCGCTAAAGTTTCTGTTTTTTACAGCAAGATCGTAAAGACTTTCCCCAAGTCTTCCCAACGTTTCTACTTGGCACAAACACAAATTAAAACATAAAAACTCAATCATAACAGAGGCTAGATAAATTATTTATTTCTAAACAGGAGCAAAAGGCAAGGAACAAAAATAAAGTTGGGTTGCCTCCCAACAAGCGCTATCGTTTGACGCCCCTAGCTAGACATGATGATTTCAATGATGCTTACATAAAAGATAATAATTGAAATATAAAGAGAGCATCATGAAGAATATGACTAGCAAATTTAAGTCTAACCCACTTCCTATGCATAGGGATTTTGTGAGCAAACAACTTGTGGGACAAGAATCAACTTGCATAGGAAGGTAAAACAAGCATAACTTCAAAATTTTAAGCACATAGAGAGGAAACTTGATATTATTGCAATTCCTACAAGCATATATTCCTCCCTCATAATAATTTTCAGTAGCATCCTGAATGAATTCAACAATATAACCATCACCTAAAGCATTCTTTTCATGATCTACAAGCATAGAAATTTCATTACTCTCCACACAAGCAAAATTCTTCTCATGAATAATAGTGGGAGCAAACTCAACAAAATAATTATCATGTGAGGCATAATCCAATTGAAAACTAAAATCATGATGAAAATTTTCATGGATATCATTATTCTTTATAGCATACAAGTCATCACAATAATCATCACAGATAGCAACTTTGTTCTCATAATCAATTGGAACCTCTTCCGGAATAGTGGATTCATCACAAAATAAAGTCATGACCTCTTCAAATCCACTTTCATCAATATAATCATAATAAATAGGAGGCATGCTTTCATCATCATAAATTTTCTCATCAAAACTTGGGGGACAAAAAATATCATCTTCATCCAACATAGCTTCCTCAAGCTTGTGGCTTTGCATATCATTAGCATCATGGATATTCAAGGAATTCATACTAAAAACGTTGCAAACATGCTCATCATTCAAATATTTAGTGCCAAACATTTTAATGCATTCTTCTTCTAACACTTTGGCACAATTTTCCTTTCCATCATACTCACGAAAGATATTAAAAAGATGAAGCGTATGAGGCAAACTCAATTCCATTTTGTTGTAGTTTTCTTTTATAAACTAAACTAGTGCTAAAACAATAAACAAAAAGATTCAATTGCAAGATATAAAGATATACCTTCAAGCGTTAACCTCCCCAGCAACGGCGCCAGAAAAGAGCTTGATGTCTACTACACAACCTTCTTCTTGTAGACGTTGTTGGGCCTCCAAGTGAAGAGGTTTGTAGGACAATAGCAAATTTCCCTCAAGTGGATGACCTAAGGTTTATCAAACAGAGAGTCTCTTGTGTCCCCAACACACCCAATACAATGGTAAATTGTATAGGTGCACTAGTTCGGCGAAGAGATGGTGATACAAGTGCAATATGGATGGTAGATATATGTTTTTGTAATCTGAAAATATAAAAACAGCAAGGTAACTAATGATAAAAGTGAGCACAAACGGTATTGCAATGCTAGGAAACAAGGCCTAGGGTTCATACTTTCACTAGTGCAAGTTCTCTCAACAATAATAACATAATTGGATCATATAACTATCCCTCAACATGCAACAAAGAGTCACTCCAAAGTCACTAATAGCGGAGAACAAACGAAGAGATTATGGTAGGGTACGAAACCACCTCAAAGTTATCCTTTCTGATCGATCTATTCAAGAATCCGTAGTAAAATAACATGAAGCTATTCTTTCCATTCAATCTATCATAGAGTTCGTACTAGAATAACACCTTAAGACACAAATCAACCAAAACCCTAATGTCACCTAGATACTCCAATGTCACCTCAAGTATCCGTGGGTATGATTATACGATATGCATCACACAATCTCAGATTCATCTATTTAAACCAACACAAAGTACTTCAAAGAGTGCCCCAAAGTTTCTACCAGAGAGTCAAGACGAAAACGTGTGCCAACCCCTATGCATAGGTTCATAGGCGGAACCCACAAGTTGATCACCAAAACATACATCAAGTGGATCAATAGAATACCCCATTGTCACCACAGGAATCCCACGCAAGACATACATCAAGTGTTCTCAAATCCTTAAAGACTCAATCCGATAAGATAACTTCAAAGGGAAAACTCAATCCATTACAAGAGAGTAGAGGGGGAGAAACAACATAAAATCCAACTATAATAGCAAAGCTCGCGATACATCAAGATCGTACCACCTCAAGAACACGAGAGAGAGAGAGAGAGAGATCAAACACATAGCTACTGGTACATACCCTCAGCCCCGAGGAAGAACTACTCCCTCCTCGTCATGGAGAGCACCGGGATGATGAAGATGGCCACCGGTGAGGGGTTCCCCCTCCGACAGGGTGCCGGAACTGGTCTAGACTGGTTTTCGGTGGCTACGGAGGCTTCTGGCGGTGGAACTCCCGATCTATTGTGCTCCACGAAGTTCTTAGGGTATATGGGTATATATGAGATGAAGAAGTACATCGGTGGATCTCCGGGTTGTCCACGAGGCAGGGGGCGCGCCCACGGGGGTGGGCGCGCCCCCACCCTCATGGGCAGCCCGGGACTCTCCTGGTCCATCTCTGATACTCCGTGGGCTTCTTCTGGTCCAACAATAAGTTTCGTGAAGTTTCAGGTCAATTGGACTCTGTTTGATTTTCCTTTTCTGCGATACTCTAAAATAAGGAAAAAATAGAAACTGGCACTGGGCTCTGGGTTAATAGGTTAGTCCCAAAAATAATATAAAAGTGTATAATAAAGTCCATAAACATCCAAAACATATAATAGCATGGAACAATCAAAAATTATAGATATGTTGGAGACGTATCAACGGTCCTAAAAGTATTCGAGTTGTGTCAAATAGGTCCTAAAAGTTTGAAAGCAAACATCTAGATCCTATATGTGTGTAAGTCATTCACAACGGGTCCTATCCGTGGCTGACCAGTCCACATACATAGGCAATATTTTGCCAAGACCCCCTTCTCCTTCTCACCTGTGGCTAGTCTTATTTTCTCCTCGTCATGTGTACTGAGGCTCGTCGCCATGCATGCGGCGTACATGTTTGCCAAGACCACGGCATCATGCTGGGTTCCATGGAGTAATTGCTACACAACGAAGTGCTTGCGAAATTCCATGTTGAAGAATAACAGCCCGCCACGCGCCGTGGTGTCTAAGGGCGCTCTGCCCACCCTGCTCCTACGTTGATGGCTCGTTACCGCTGGCACACTCTACAACCTCGTGTCCATTGTCTCATCGGACAATCCCATGTCGCTCAACATGCTCATGTGGCTGGTGCACGTGCTCCAATATAGCTTTGTTGGTGCGTAGCGGCCGGCCGCGGTGACCATCTACAAGATCTCTAGCTCCCTGGAGCTGAAGTGCCTGGTGGGCCACCATAGGTGCATGTCAGTGTTGGTATGGAGGCTAAGTCATCGACACGAGAGGGGGCGACCCCACTCAACTGACCCGCTTCTCGGTGTCCTCTCTCTACTCACTCTTGTATCCCTCTCTCTACTCACTCCTGTAGCGGTCGCTGGTCAAGGATCAGGAGGCAACACAAGTGAGAAGAAGAAAATAGGAGGGACCACAAGTGGGAAAGAGAAGCGAGGTTTTTGAAAAAATGTTGCCTATTTGGCGTGAGTCAGCAGGCCAAATGGCATGGTCAGACACGGTGAACGACTTACAAACATAAAGTACATACATGTGTGTTTTCAAACTTTTAAGACCTAGTTGACACACTTGGAATACTTTTAAGGACCGCTAGTGTATTTTACTCTTTATTTTTTATCTTTCAAGTTAACAATGTTTTTAAATCTTTTTGAGGGGCTAATCAATTAATTCGGTGCCTAGTGTTGGTTTCTATTTTTTTGCTGTTTTTAGAATAAAAAAATCATCGCAGAGAAAATAGAAGAGGTGTTTTTGTGCCGAAAGAAGACCAAGGGGCCAAGGCCCAACCCGAGGTGGATTCCCATAGAGCCTAGGCGCCTGGTCTAGGCTCTCAGCTTAAGGGGCACCTAGGGCCCGTGGGCATCCCTCCAGGTGGCTTCGGTGCCCACTGGCCGAAAACCCTTCCATGAATTATATCACTTTTTTGCCGCGGTCACTTCATGATCCGAAGTGATCTTTGTTTTAAGCACCGATATGGTACTCTGCCTAAGAGGAAGTTTGTCCCCATCTTCACTAATATCGTTGTCGATGAGCTCGCCGTCGAGCTTGTTGAGGACATCATTGGCAACGTCTAGCTCACACGCAGGGTGGCGGCTGTTAGCTCATCTGCGCGGTCGCCTGAAGCATGAGCCCGCAATACCACGTGTCCAATGCATCCATTCCTAGCGTGCGCGTGAGGGCCAAATGGCCGGACTCCAGCCGGAGGTGGCATTCGCTGCGCCTCCACACCTCCTGCGGGAACGACTGAGCAACCCACCACTTGAGGCTCGCACAGCGTGGTCCATCAGCTCGCACAGGAATAACACTCGCATCCGAGAGTAAATTGCACAAAAGTACCACGATTGGGGCATTGGAAGCAGATTGGTACCAAGATTGGTAATTTTTACGTGTCAGTACCAAGTTTGGGGCGAGACGTTGCAAAAAAGGCTAAAAGTGCGTTTTATACGTATTGACAGGTATTCTGACTGGTTGGGCCCACCCGTCAGGCGCCACGTTGGCCAGTGAGCGTGTGCCCGCGTGCTGACTCGGACGAGCCTGGGTCGAACCGTTTAGGCACGGCTGGTGCAGCCCGAGCCAGACCCCGCTCATC
>NC_041386.1:168400981-168402805 GCF_002162155.2 Triticum dicoccoides
CTCTCTGCCTCGCTGCCGCCTGCGCCCACCCCTGCCGGCCGCCACACGACACCGCCGCAGCCATGGTTTTGGAGGACGGGAGCAGCGATCACAACTCAAGCCTCCCATACATGCACTCCGAAACCTCCACCGATGGGCTCAACCAGGTCAGTTACTCCATTGGAGCTAGGGTTAGGGTTAGGTTTAGAAATTTTGGGGATTTTTCTGTGTAGGTGGTCTTTGTTGTGAGGATTTCGTTTGATTTGCCTTGTCCTCGTCCTCTGCACATGATGGTAACTTGGATTTTGCTTGGGCAGGTGCCTTTCTCTCTTGAGGACCCGGATTACAAGGGTCTTGAGCTAGATCTGATAGTGTTGTGCGAGAAGCATGGGAATCCATCAGAGAGGCTTGTTGCATGTGAAGGAACAATAACTAGGAGAAGGTTCTTAGCATGTGCATAGCGGGTACTTTTCTTGCCTTATTGATTATGCACAGGATGTGTTCATTGAAAGTGATAGAGTCTTGTTTGCCAAGTGTGATTCAGTTATGTCTATGGTAATTTTGTTAGTCATATATGCCCTACTGTAGTGCCCATTGTAGGAATGCTGAATATTAAGTTCAGTGGAGTGCATTTTTGCTAAATATAGGCTCAAGCATGCTCTGTTGTGTGCACATGCTATTTATTTATACTTGTATGCAGTGTTGCTTAGTACTCACATTAGCCCCTCCATTAGCTGATGTGTTACTCCTAATAAGTAATTGTTGCTTACTGCTGATAGTAGGTACTGTCATTAGCTAGTTTGTTGCTGCAGGCTAATGTAGTGTATTTAGCTAGGCTAATGTAGTCTGGTTTAATAACTCTTCATTCAGTGATGTCTATGTTCCATTTGTTAGTGACATATGGCAAAGTAGTTAACTGGTAGACTGGTAGTGCACAGTGTAGGCTACCAAATGTCACAACGTAAATGGGTGATTATAAAGGTGCTCTACAGGTGTCTCCGAAGGTACTTGTTGGGTTGGCGTATTTCGAGATTAGGATTTGTCACTCCGATTGTCGGAGAGGTATCTCTGGGCCCTCTCGGTAATGCACATCACTTAAGCCTTGCAAGCATTGCAATTAATGAGTTAGTTGTGGGATGATGTATTACGGAATGAGTAAAGAGACTTGCCGGTAATGAGATTGAACTAGGTATTGAGATACCGACGATCGAATCTCGGGTAAGTAACATACCGATGACAAAGGGAACAACGTATGTTGTTATGCGGTCTGACCGATAAAGATCTTCGTAGAATATGTAGGAGCCAATATGAGCATCCAGGTTCTGCTATTGCTTATTGACCGGAGACGTGTCTCGGTCATGTCTACATAGTTCTCGAACCCGTAGGGTTCACACGCTTAACGTTACGATGATAGTTTTATTATGAGTTTATGTGTTTTGATGTACCGAAGGTTGTTCGGAGTCCCGGATGTGATCACGGACATGACGAGGAGTCTCGAAATGATCGAGACATGAAGATTGATATATTGGAAGCCTATGTTTGGATATCGGAAGTGTTCCAGGTGAAATAGTGATTTTACCGGAGTACCGGAGGGGTTACCGGAACCCCCCGGAGGCTATTGGGCCTTATGGGCTCAAGTGGAGGAAGAGGAGAGGCGGCCAAGGGGCAGCCACGCGCCCCTTCCCCCCCAAGTCCGAATTGGACAAGGAGGGGGGCGGCGCCCCCCCTTTCCTTTCCCCTCTCTCGTCCTTCCCCCCGAGTCCTAATCCAACTAGGAAAAAGGAGGGGAGTCCTACTCCCGGTGGGAGTAGGACTCCTTCGGCGCGCCTCCTCCTATGGCTGGAC
>NC_041386.1:168403112-168409845 GCF_002162155.2 Triticum dicoccoides
AACAATTGATCTTTGATCTCTTAGCCGTGTGCAGTGCCCCCCTCCACCATAGTCCACCTCGATAATACTGTAGCGGTGCTTCAACATCGTCACCACGCTGTCGTGCTGACGAAACTCTCCCTCAACACTCGGCTGGATCGGAGTTCGAGGGACGTCATCGAGCTGAACGTGTGCTGAACTCAGAGGTGTCATACGTTCGGCACTTGATCGGTCGGATCATGAAGACGTACGACTACATCAACCGCGTTGTGCTAACGCTTCCGCTTTTGGTCTACGAGGGTACGTGGACAACACTCTCCCCTCTCGTTGCTATGCATCACCATGATCTTGCGTGTGCGTAGGATTTTTTTTTGAAATTACTACGTTCCCCAACAGTGGCATCCGAGCCAGGTTTTATGCGTTGATGTTATATGCACGAGTAGAACAGAAGTGAGTTGTGGGCGATATAAGTCATACTACTTACCAGCATGTCATACTTTGGTTCGGCGGTATTGTTGGATGAAGCAGCCCGGACCGACATTACGCGTACGCTTACACGAGACTGGTTCTACCGACGTGCTTTGCACACAGGTGGCTGGCAGGTGTCAGTTTCTCCAACTTTAGTTGAACCAAGTGTGGCTACGCCCGGTCCTTGCGAAGGTTAAAACAGCACCAACTTGACAAACTATCATTGTGGTTTTGATGCATAGGTAAGAACGGTTCTTGCTAAGCCCGTAGCAGCCACGTAAAACTTGCAACAACAAAGTAGAGGACGTCTAACTTGTTTTTGCAGGGCATGTTGTGATGTGATATGGTCAAGACATGATGCTAAATTTTATTGTATGAGATGATCATGTTTTGTAACTGAGTTATCGGCAACTGGCAGGAGCCATATGGTTGTCGCTTTATTGTATGCAATGCAATCGCCCTGTAATGCTTTACTTTATCACTAAGCGGTAGCAATAATCGTGGAAGCATAAGATTGGCGAGACGACAACGATGCTACAATGGAGATCAAGGTGTCGCGCCAGTGACGATGGTGATCATGACGGTGCTTCGGAGATGGAGATCACAAGCACAAGATGATGATGGCCATATCATATCATTATATTGATTGCATGTGATGTTTATCTTTTATGCATCTTATCTTGCTTTGATTGACGGTAGCATTATAAGGTGATCTCTCACTAAAATTCAAGATAAAAGTGTTCTCCCTGAGTATGCACCGTTGCCAAAGTTCGTCGTGCCCAGACACCACGTGATGATCGGGTGTGATAAGCTCTACGTCCATCTACAACGGGTGCAAGCCAATTTTTGCACACGCGGAATACTCAGGTTAAACTTGACGAGCCTAGCATATGCAGATATGGCCTCGAAACACTGAGACCAAAAGGTCGAGCGTGAAGCATATAGTAGATATGATCAACATAGTGATGTTGACCACTGAAAGCTACTCCATTTCACGTGATGATCGGTTATGGTTTAGTTGATTTGGATCACGTGATCACTTAGAGGATTAGAGGGATGTTTTTCTAAGTGGGAGTTCTTAAGCAATATGATTAATTAAACTTAAATTTATCATGAACTTAGTACCTGATAGTATCTTGCTTGTCTATGTTTGATTGTAGATAGATGGCATGTGTTGTTGCTTCATTGAATTTTAATGCGTTCCTTGAGAAAGCAAAGTTGAAAGATGATGGTAGCAATTACACGGACTGGGTCCGTAACTTGAGGATTATCCTCATTGCTACACAGAAGAATTACATCCTGGAAGCACTGCTGAGTGCCAGGCCTGCTGCTGATGCAACTGAGGACGTTAAGAACGTCTGGCAGAGCAAAGCTGATGACTACTCGATAGTTCAGTGTGCCATGCTTTACGGCTTAGAACCGGGACTTCAACGATGTTTTGAATGTCATGGAGCATATGAGATGTTCCAGGAGTTGAAGTTAATATTTCAAGCAAATTCCCGGATTGAGAGATATGAAGTCTCCAATTAGTTCTACAGCTGCAAGATGGAGGAGAATAGTTCTGTCAGTGAACATATACTCAGAATGTCTGGGTACCATAATCACTTGACTCAGGTGGGAGTTAATCTTCCGATTGATAGTGTCATTGACAGAGTTCTTCAATCACTGCCACCAAGCTACAAGAGCTTTGTGATGAACTATAATATGCAAGGGGTGAATAAGACAATTCCCGAGCTCTCGCAATGCTAAAAGCTGCGGAGGTAGAAATCAAGAAGGAGCATCAAGTGTTGATGGTCAACAAGACCACCAGTTTCAAGAAAAAGGTCAAAGGGAAGAAGAAAGGGAACTTCAAGAAGAACAGCAAGCAAGTTGCTGCTCAGGAGAAGAAACCCAAGTCTGGAGCTAAGCCTGAAACTGAGTGCTTCTACTGCAAGCAGACTGGTCACTGGAAGCGGAACTACCCCAAGTATTTGGCGGATAAGAAGGATGGCAAGGTGAACAAAGGTATATGTGATATACATGTTATTGATGTGTACCTTACTAGAGCTCGCAGTAGCACCTGGGTATTTGATACTTGTTCTGTTGCTAATATTTGCAACTCGAAACAGGGACTACGGATTAAGCGAACACTGGCAAAGGAAGAGGTGGCGATGCGCGTGGGAAATGGTTCCAAAGTCGATGTGATCGCGGTCGGCACGCTACCTCTACATCTACCTTCGGGATTAGTATTAGACCTAAATAATTGTTATTTGGTGCTAGCGTTGAGCATGGACATTATATCTGGATCTTGTTTGATGCGAGAAGGTTATTCATTTAAATCAAAGAATAATGGTTGTTCTATTTATATGAGTAATATCTTTTATGGTCATGCACCCTTGAAGAGTGGTCTATTTTTTATGAATCTCGATAGTAGTGATACACATATTCATAATGTTGAAGCCAAAAATTGCAGAGTTGATAATGATAGTGCAACTTATTTGTGGCACTGCCGTTTAGGTCATATCGGTATAAAGCGCGTGAAGAAACTCCATACTGATGGACTTTTGGAACCACTTGATTATGAATCACTTGGTACTTGTGAACCGTGCCTCATGGGCAAGATGACTAAAACGCCGTTCTCTGGTACTATGGAGAGAGCAACAGATTTGTTGGAAATCATACATACAGATGTATGTGGTCCGATGAATGTTGAGGCTCGTGGTGGATATCGTTATTTGCTCACCTTCACAGATGATTTAAGCATATATGGGTATATCTACTTAATGAAGCATAAGTCTGAAACATTTGAAAAGTTCAAAGAATTTCAGAGTGAAGTTGAAAATCATCGTGACAAAAAAATAAAGTTTCTATGATCTGATCATGGAGGAGAATATTTGAGTTACGAGTTTGGTCTATATTTGAAACAATGCGGAATAGTTTCGCAACTCACACCACCCGGAACACCACAACGTAATGGTGTGTCCGAATGTCGTAATCGCACTTTACTTGATATGGTGTGATCTATGATGTCTCTTACAGATTTACCGCTATCGTTTTGGGGTTATGCTTTAGAGACGGCCGCATTCACGTTAAATAGGGCACCATCAAAATCCGTTGAGACGACGCCTTATGAACTGTGGTTTGGCAAGAAACCAAAGTTGTTGTTTCTTAAAGTTTGGGGCTGCGATGCTTATGTGAAAAAGCTTCAACCTGATAAGCTCGAACCCAAATCGGAGAAATGTGTCTTCATAGGATACCCAAAAGAGACTGTTGGGTACACCTTCTATCACAGATCCGAAGGCAAGACATTCGTTGCCAAGAATGGATCCTTTCTAGAGAAGGAGTTTCTCTCGAAAGAAGTGAGTGGGAGGAAAGTAGAAATTGATGAGGTAACTGTACCTGCTCCCTTATTGGAAAGTAGTACATCACAGAAACTGTGACACCTACACCAACTGGTGAGGAAGTTAATGATGATGATCATGGAACTTTAGATCAAGTTGCTACTGATCCTCGTAGATCAACCAGAGTAAGATCCACACTAGAGTGGTACGGTAATCATGTTCTGGAAGTCATGCTACTAGATCATGATGAACCTACGAACTATGAAGAAGCGATGGTGAGCCCAGATTCCGCAAAATGGCTTGAAGCCATGAAATCTGAGATGGGATCCATGTATGAAAACAAAGTGAGGACTTTGGTTGACTTGCCCGTTGATCATCAAGCAATTGAGAATAAATGGATCTTCAAGAAGAAGACCGACGTTGACGGTAATATTACTGTCTACAAAGCTCGACTTATTGCGAAAGGTTTTCGACAAGTTCAAGGGATTGACTGCGATGAGACCTTCTCACCCGTAGCGATGCTTAAGTCTATCCGAATCATGTTAGCAATTGCCGCGTTTTATGATTATGAAATATGGCAGATGGATGTCAAAACTGCATTCTTGAATGGATTTCTGGAAGAAGAGTTGTATATGATGCAACCGGAAGGTTTTGTCGATCCAAAGGGAGCTAAGAAAGTGTGCAAGCTCCAGCGATCCATTTATGGACTGGTGCAAGCCTCTCGGAGTTGGAATAAACGTTTTGATAGTGTGATCAAAGCATTTGGTTTTATACAGACTTTTGGAGAAGCTTGTATTTACAAGAAAGTGAGTGGGAGCTCTGTAGCATTTTTGATATTATATGTGGATGACATATTGCTGATTGGAAATGATATAGAATTTATGGATAGCATAAAGGGATACTTGAATAAGAGTTTTTCAATGAAAGACATCGGTGAAGCTGCTTATATATTGGGCATTAAGATCTATAGAGATAGATCAAGACGCTTAATTGGACTTTCACAAAGCACATACCTTGACAAAGTTTTGAATAAGTTCAAAATGGATCAAGCAAAGAAAGGGTTCTTGCCTGTGTTACAAGGTGTGAAGTTGAGTAAGACTCAATGCCCGACCACTGCGGAAGATAGAGAGAAAATGAAAGATGTTCCCTGTGCTTCAGCCATAGGCTCTATCATGTATGCAATGTTGTGTACCAGACCTGATGTGTGCCTTGCTATAAGTCTAGCAGGGAGGTACCAAAGTAATCCAGGAGTGGATCACTGGACAGCGGTCAAGAACATCCTAAAGTACCTGAAAAGGACTAAGGATATGTTTCTCATTTATGGAGGTGACAAAGAACTCATCGTAAATGGTTACGTTGATGCTAGCTTTGACACTAATCCGGACGATTCTAAATCGCAAACCGGATACGTGTTTACATTGAACGATGGAGCTGTCAGTTGGTGCAGCTCTAAACAAAGCATCGTGGCAGGATCTACATGTGAAGCGGAGTACATAGCTGCTTCGGAAGCAACAAATGAAGGAGTCTGGATGAAGGAGTTCATATCCGATCTAGGTGTCATACCTAGTGCATCGGGTCCAATGAAAATCTTTTGTGACAATACTGGTGCAATTGCCTTGGCGAAGGAATCCAGATTTCACAAGAGAACCAAGCACATCAAGAGATGCTTCAATTCCATCCGGGATCTAGTCTAGGTGGGAGACATAGAAATTTGCAAGATACATACGGATCTGAATGTTGCAGACCCGCTGGCTAAGCCTCTTCCACGAGCAAAACATGATTAGCACCAAGGCTCCATGGGTGTTAGAATCATTACTATGTAATCTAGATTATTGACTCTAGTGCAAGTGGGAGACTGAAGGAAATATGCCCTAGAGGCAATAATAAAGTTATTATTTATTTCCTTATATCATGATAAATGTTTATTATTCATGCTAGAATTGTATTAACCGGAAACATAATACATGTGTGAATACATAAACAAACAAGAGCGTCACTAGTATGCCTCTACTTGACTAGCTCGTTGATCAAAGATGGTTAAGTTTCCTAACCATAGACATGAGTTGTCATTTGATTAACGGGATCACATCATTAGGAGAATGATGTGATTGACATGACCCATTCCGTTAGCTTAGCACACGATCATTTAGTATGTTGCTATTGCTTTCTTCATGACTTATGCATGTTCCTATGACTATGAGATTATGCAACTCCCGTTTACCGGAGGAACACTTTGTGTGCTACCAAACGTCACAACGTAAATGGGTGATCATAAAGGTGCTCTACAGGTGTCTCCGAAGGTACTTGTTGGGTTGGCGTATTTCGAGATTAGGATTTTTCACTCCGATTGTCGGAGAGGTATCTCTGGGCCCTCTCGGTAATGCACATCACTTAAGCCTTGCAAGCATTGCAACTAATGAGTTAGTTGCGGGATGATGTATTACGGAACAAGTAAAGAGACTTGCCGGTAACGAGATTGAACTAGGTATTGAGATACCGACGATCGTATCTCGAGAAAGTAACATACCGATGACAAAGGGAACAATGTATGTTGTTATGCGGTCTGACCGATAAAGATCTTCGTAGAATATGTAGGAGCCAATATGAGCATCCAGGTTCCGCTATTGATTATTGACCGGAGACGTGTCTCGGTCATGTCTACATAGTTCTTGAACCCGTAGGGTCCGCACGCTTAACGTTACGATGACAGTTTTATTATGAGTTTATGTGTTTTGATGTACCGAAGGTTGTTCGGAGTCCCGGATGTGATCATGGACATGACGAGGAGTGTCGAAATGGTCGATACATGAAGATTGATATATTGGAAGCCTATGTTTGGATATCGGAAGTGTTCCGTGTGAAATAGTGATTTTACTGGAGTACCGGAGGGGTTACCGGAACCCCCGGAGGCTATTGGGCCTTATGGGCCCAAGTGGAGGAAGAGGAGAGGCGGCTAAGGGGCAGCC